>NC_090249.1:39587315-39594599 GCF_037325665.1 Littorina saxatilis | reverse complement strand
GCTTGATGAAGTCTCAGTTAATAATATTCTTTTAGTTAAATAGTCTGGTACATGTCCAAGAACTATTTTATGCATAAACCTTGCCTTGTTAAACGCTAGTCTGGATGAAAGTGGAAGAATTTCAGCTTTTTTGTAGTCATGATTAGAGAGGGTGCTGTTTTTCAGCAGAACAACTTTTACTCCGCGTCTGTGCAAAGATTTTAGGGGTCTTAAAGCTGCATCACTTGCAGAATCCCAAAGGGTTGATGCATAGTCTATTCCAGACTGCACATGCGCTTGAAAAAATGTTCTGCGCGCATCAAAATTTAGAAAATGTTTAATCTTTGCAGACTGATGAACTTTTTTTGCTGTAGATTTACATAAGTTACTTACATGAGGGCCCCATGTTAGATTGTTGTCAATAGTTACACCCAAAATTTTGTGTTCACTAACCTCGTTTATCAGCTGACTATCAACAGAAATGCACTTCTTTGGTTCCGACATGACTTGTCGTTTTTGACGCGTAGTAATTAGCATATACTTTGTTTTTTCTGGATTGAGAGACATGTGGTTTAAATGCGTCCATTCTACAGCATCATCGACACACTTCTGAAGCGTGTCGACTACCGAAGTAATATCATCACCTGAGGTATGAATAGTAGTATCATCAGCTAGCATATCACACTGTCCAGAGGATATGTGTAATGGTAAGTCATTGATGTAGACAGAAAATAATAAAGGAGAGAGAGAGAGAGAGAGAGAGAGAGAGAGAGAGAGAGAGAGAGAGAGAGAGAGAGAGAGAGAGAGAGAGAGAGAGAGAGAGAGAGAGAGAGAGAGAGAGAGAGGCGCATTGGTATCATCGAGTACTTATACTTACTTACTACGTGTTGTCAGTTATACCTTTTGGCGTGCAGAACAGCAACGAAGGACCTTTTTTCCTGTCTGTCTCGGGACAACTTGCCGATAGTACCCCAGGTATGGTTCAGGTTGTGCAGTTCTCCCTCAATAGTTGGACGCCTTCTGTTGTCCAGTAGAGGGATGTTCGTGTGATGCTGATTGGTTCTTTTCTGAGCACCTCCACTCTCTCCTCTTCGGCACGGTTTCCTTGCTCTCTTGGTGACATTGAGCAAGCAGTTCGTCTTTTCCGATTGTCCTCGAGTGTGTACATGTGAATGCTGCGTGTGTGATTGTGTGTGAGTACCCTCTGTCTTTTTCTGTCTGTCTGTCCGAATGTATATATGTCTGTCTCTCGCTCTCTCTTTATCCCCCCCCCCCTCTATCTTTCTCTCTCGTTCTCATCACCCTCTCCACGTGGCAACCACCCCTCCCCATGACCGTCTTTCTGTTTTAAACCTTCTGTTCTCAAAATTAAATCTCTATGACTTTTTTGAACAGGTATTTTGTATATCGCCGTCAATGAGTTTGAAAATATTAAAACCTCATTTTTACCTCTGGTGCTTTCATTTTGTAATCGTCAATCTCTGTATCTCTATTTATTTGTCACTTTTAAATCACTTTCGTGTTTCTTACTACCCAGCGCATTTGGTTTCAATTAAAGTAGACCGTAAACCACAAAGATTCAAAGACAAGCAAAGAAAGAAAGAGAAAATGATCTATTCCTCCTCCAGAAGCAACCCCCAACCATTTCTTTCAAGAACTGAGAGCGGCAGAGGGAAGAGACGAGGAGAGAAAAGAAAGGAAAAGGAGAAAGCTGAGAAAAATGTCAAGAGTTCTCTCTCGTCGCCCAGGCGTGTGCAAAGCGTGAAGCTGACATTGCCAGCAATCAGCTTGGCGCCGGAATATTGAGCAGAATTTGCTGACAGTTTCTCTGACAGTATACAATGTTATTCTCCCCTCTTCCTGTCGCGGGCCGACACTTAGCGGACGGGGGGAAGGGCCGGTTATTGCACGTTGACAATCATGGGGCTGCTGCCGAACCCTCCGAGAACTGCTGTGATCGGAAATTAATTTCACGGCATCAATCATTGAGCTAATACGAAACTTGGACCAGGCGCGGTCTTGGGCTGGCTCTGTCTCCTAGGTGTGTGTCGTCATCCGGAAGCGGAAGAGATGAAGCGTCCCTCTAACGGCAAGTGTCATGTTGCCAAAAAAAAGTGGATTGGACGCTGGAATTGGCCTACCAAAAATGTCCTCCTCTTCTCCAAAGTTTCATTAGAAGCAGCAAGTATTTTTTTTTTGAATCTACTTCTATCAGACTTTTGAAGCAAGAATTTGGTGTCTCACACGTGGATTCTCTCTACTGTCTTTGTACTAATTCAGTTCTACACAGCACTTATACTTAAACTTGGAGTCATAACGACAGTAATTGACTTATTTTTTCTTGCAAGTAATTTTGAATACAGAGCCGACCAACCTCTAAATAAAATAAAGATGTTCTATGTTTCTTGGAAATGCAGAATGAGTACCCAACAAACAAATCAAACTTTACCAAATTAGTTCCAGAAGCATTGGCATTTGCAGCTGAATTAATTTCACATTGAGCATGGAATCCTGATGAAGAGTTCAAGCAGAGAAGAATTGGGTAAGCTGCTTGTACAGCTATTTTTGGTGCGTTTTTTTCGGGCCAATTCTGGGTTTTGAGATTTCTGTCTCGGTGCAGGAGAATTTCATTTAGGTTTTACAGCATTGCAGCAAAATAAAGCTGCGATGGCGTTGAAGCTGAAAATTGACATTATTGCAGACCTAATTTTAAAAAAGGGAAAGGGGAAAAATAATCTAGGCTGCTCTTCAATTTTTTCATTGCCTATACAGAACATATTGTCCTTTACGGTTTAAGTCTGAATTTTTCCTACGCCTCTGCGTCTATCTTAAAAACATCGATGCAGTGTGGGTTGTTTTTCCCCCAAACACAAACCCAGATCGGCTTGATTGCTAATAAATGTCCAATGTCTGGTTTCATCGGACGCTGGTGTTTTTGACACATTATTCTTTTTCTGCCTACTTCCACCGCACATCCGGGCAACGAAGGAGACGTCAGCGTAGCGCCGAATGACACGCCTGAGTGAACGGAAATATTGGTTTCGTCTTTGTTCCGGAACTCTGCCTTGAGTGGAATGTTGATTCAGACTGGAAATTGTGTTAATTTATTTCATTTTATTGTTCTTTATCTATTAATTAACTTATTTATGTATTGTTTGTGAAAAAATTGTTGTTGTTTTAAGTTATATTTATATGCATTCACTTCTTTGCTTCTGCTTACTGTACTTTGATTTGTTTGATTTTTAGTTTTTACTTGATTTGATTTTGGTCTTCAAGGGAATATATGCAAACAGACAGAAAGACAGAAAAGACTGAAATATCGCTCAATAGATAGAAAACCAGAGTAAGTCCGTTGGTGTATCACTCAGTCTTACTTACAGTCTCGTGATAGTTTCTTTAAAAGAAAATCTTTGGAGTTTTCAAGTGACACTAAGACATATCTTTAAAGACGTCTACACCCAGAACAAAAACAAGTATTTCTAACTTTCAGAAATCACTTCTTCTCCGCAGAGAAATTCAGGAATGATAATGGCAGCGAGTTTAACGCTCAGACAGAATCAATCACCGGCTCTGATCCCAGAGATATTGGATGAGTTCTGACATTAGACTTGCAGCATCAGTGACGAAAACTTCACGGTCCACTGAACGGTTCATTAGAGCGTAACTAATTAGTTAGATCTGTCGTCAAGAGTGTCGCGAGATGTTCGTGCTCCATCCTCGCCAAGATAGTTATTGCTTTTGGATTATTGAGGGCTGAGGGTACAGTGATGTCCGGGACACAACTCTCTCTCTCTCTGTCTCTGTCTCTGTCTCTCTCTGTCTCTCTCCCTCTGTCTCTGTCTCTCACTCTCTCTCTCTCTCTCTCTGTCTCTCTCTCGAGCTCTCTCTGTCTCTCTCTCTCTCTCTCTCTCTCTCTCTCTTTCTCTCTCTCTCTCTCTCTCTCTCTTTCTCTCTCACTCCCTCAATTTGTTTCATTGTTGAGTTTCCCTTGCCATTTGTTTTTTCTCTCCATTTCATTTGAAATTATCTTAACATCCGGGCCGTTCTTTTGTGGAACACAAACCCCATGCAAAGGCTTTTTAGCTCTTGTTGTTTGCTATTATATCCTTGAGATTTTACAATTTCAGATCGTCACCCCGATGTTGCACATTCTTGTCGAGCCAAAGAAAACGACAACTTGATTTCGACGTTATGTAATTAATTTGAAAGATATGTAGTGTGACGTTAATAAGGTCCTTATTTGGTTACTCTAAGAGAACTTGCTTAAGTTGTAGAAACTAATATCCAAAGCGGTACATTTTCAAGCAAATCATTTCTTGCAGCGACAGCCATGTTGTTGTTTTTTTGTTTTTTTTAAACAGTATTTTATTCGTAAACAGACACATGGTAATATAACAACATCATTAAGAAGGAGCACAACAAGTTTAAAACTTATGATAAGTGCTCACATAAACATGCCTGAAATTTCATGGCGGAATATGATCAATGCGACACATTTTTGAAAAAAGAGAAGAAAAAAAAAGGAGAAAAACAACATGTTTTGTTTCGTGTTGTTCTGGTTTGCTTTATTTAAAATGTCCACCAAGCTTTCTCTTTCAGGCCTCTCTCGGACATTTTCCCAAATACACAAGAGATCACGCGAAAAGCCGACAGTTTGGCGAGACTTGCTAAGGTTGCACAAGCCACCCAGCAGCTTCTCGGGGAAGATGACACACTTTCAATGGCCGAGAGTTGGACGCCACCGGACACACGCAACATTTCTAACTCCTGACCTCTGACCGTGTGGCCAAACTGGTGGGCTGAAAACTGTCCGAGCTGCACGTTTTCTTCTGTCACTACTTCCAGCTTCCGGTGATAGTGTCAGTGACCCGGCTTTTTCGCCATTTTCCACGACTCCGGCTGTTCTTGTTTTTTTCTCGTTTTAGAAAAGATTCTGTTTAGAAGTGATGCAGCCACACTCACAGACGCACGCACACACGCACGCACGCACGCATGCACGCACGCATGCACGCACTCACCTACACACACACACACACACACACACACCCTTACCAGGGGCAGATCCAGGGGTGGTTTGCGGGATTTTATCAGCATGAAAAAAATATTTTTTAAATGTTAAAAAAAACATATAGAAAAATAAATAAATAAATTTGAAATAAAGGAAAAAAGATGGCTCAGATTGCTCCATTTCCCTTGTTTACATCAACATTTTCCGAGGGGGGGGGGGGGCTTGCCTCCGGACCCCCCCCCCCCCCCCCCTAGGGGCAGCCTTTATCTTCTAAGGGACGGTTTCGGAAGGTAGTTGGGTAATTTGTTGGCACAGGTTGCATAAGATCGGTCAGTTTTCCTTGTTTTAATCCAAATTTGCTTCTTAAGTTAACTTTTGAAATGTGTATTTCAGGGCAGTGTCTTGGCTCAGATTGCTCCATTTTCCTTGTTTTTATCAAAATGTTCCGGGGGGGGGGGCATATGCCCCCGGACTCCTCAAGGAGATGCTGGCGCTTTGCGCCCTCAACTAAACTCTTCGCGTCGTCGATTGGTCCCTAAAAGAAATTTGGACACCCCCCCCCCCCTTAAAATTGATGTTATCCGCCCCTGACTTACACACGCACGCGCGCGTGCAGACGTGCAAGAAGTGAAGAAGTCGGTCAGATGTGGTGCACACACACATACACACATATTGTTCCTGTTGAGTCTACACCCTTCCCCCCCCCCCCCCACACCTCTCTGTCCCCTGCCCCCCCTCCCTCTGTATCTCTCTCTTTCTCGACATACACACACGCCCCCCCCCGCCCCCCCCCAATCATCTCCTGCTTCTCCTTCGCGTTGTGTTCTCCTTCATCTCAATTCTCACTCATTCCTCCTTTCCTCTGTCTCTCTGACCCCGTCCTTCTCCTCCTCTCCTTTCCTGGTCTACCTGAGAATGTCCAAATCCCAATGTCAACCAATCCGACCCAGCGCTTGGTTCCCACTCAGATGCGCACTGTCACTCTCATCATCATGCATACCATCCCATGACTCTCTGTCTCTGTCTGTCTGTCTGTCTGTCTGTCTGTCTGTCTGTCTGTCTGTCTGTCTGTCTGTCTGTCTGTCTGTCTGTCTCTCACTCTGTCTTTGTTTCTCTCTCTGTTTCTCTCTCTGTCTCTGTCTCTGTCTCTCTTTCTTTCTCTCCGCTTTTCCTAATCTCTGCTTTTTCCAATCTACTTGAGATTGTCAAAATGGCGACCGAAGCCAGACGGACCAGTAATGCGGACTGGGGGCGGGCATCAGGGCTAAAAGCCCAAACGTCATTGCGAGTGAAACAGTACCGGTAACTCAAGATGCCTACTTGTGTCCCTTGTATTTGCTTTCCCCTTTTCTCTCGCGAACGGCGACCTATCGCGAGACCAGAATACCGGGAACCGATCTCTTATCAGATAAAGAAATAAAAATTCTGCATTATTCGTCTACAGGTCTTTCCTTCTGTTTGGTCATGTGTCTACTTAACAGAAAGTAGAAACTTATATCTAGATACTTACGCGCAACAGATTTTTTCTGTGACTTCTGCTTAAACTGCCATCAAGATATATGCACTTTTCTGTGCCAATTTTTCAATAAGAAGTGAAATTTATCGAAGAGTCAGTTTTCAACTCAAGACGAGGAAATGACATAATTGGAGTAACCTAGATATCCAGGACGACTGACCGAAATCGGGGTCTCACACTGTTCACTTTGGAAAGTGTTACACATCTACTCCCTTGCTCTTTCAAATGTAATGTTTGGAGAGAAAAATTAAAAGCAGAATGAACAAATAATGTGTATTTCTTTTTCTCTTTCTTCTTCTCCTCCTTCTTGTTCTTGTTCTTGTTCTTCTTGTTGTTGTTGTTCTTCTTCTTCTTTCTCGACATTCAAGAAATTATACATGTTTAAACATGCATCCCAAGACTGAACACCAAATTTGCCGCCAAGACAAAAAGACAGTTCACTAGCTTAGCGAGATCGAGTATGGAAGGCTAACAATACTCTAAGGAAGAAGGAAAAGCGCGGCAGACTCAGGACTAAATGTGCCGCCGCGCTTCCTTCGAGCATAGCAGTAACACAGGAATCAAACCAAAGCAAGTTAGAAGTATCGATGACGGGCGAAATGACAGCATGTGGACTCATGTAGTTCTCTAGCCGCCACGACCTCCGCTGAGGGAAAAACAGCTCCGTGGCTGTCCACGCCTGTTTGAACAGGCCCAAGTGCTTGGTGTCGACTTTCTCCCGAGTTTGGAAGGTATGGAGACGTCCTTGTGCCAATAGTGACACATTTTCACAAAGAAGCAC
>NC_090249.1:39547315-39584815 GCF_037325665.1 Littorina saxatilis | reverse complement strand
AACACACACATTCTTACGTGTTTTGATAACATTCGTAGTCTCATTGATTTGTGGCTTGTTGTCGTTGATAATATGGAGGTTTGAGAGTTTTTCTATGTTTTATCATGAATTCACATACTGAAATAAAGAGAAGAGGGCACTAGCTGTGGCAATTTTCCAACTTTTGATTTCGACCCCAACATTGTTCTAACGTCTCCCAGATTAACACACAATGATTCATATTTCTTAATCATACTCACTTTCAAGGCAAAGCCCCTCTCTTGACGCGTTCAAGAGTAGGTTTAAGACTCAGTTCTTCCCGTAGCTGGCTGCGACTTTCATGCTCGACGTGATGTGTTGTGCCCCAAAAGACCTTCTTGTGCTGTGCTCTGTGAGAGGTGTTTTCTTTGTGCTTAATATTATTTTGTTTGGACCTAGCTATTGATGTGTACATTGTTGTTAAACAGTTGTTTGTTGTATGTTTATCAGGGTTTGCTAGTGTGTGATAGGGTTCGTGTCCGTCTGTAGATGTTAGTTTCTTTGTTAGTCCTGTGTTGACAACTCTTCGACTAGCGCTTAGAACCCACGGAATACGCGCTATATAAGCTTCATATTGATTGATTGATGAAGGTTGTATGTGAATATCTGTATTTTTTTTATTACTACGGCTACTACTACTTCTACTTCTACTACTACTGCTACTGCTACTTCTACTACTACTACTACTACTACTACTACTCAGGCTACTACTACTACTACTACTACTACTACTGCTGCTACTGCTGCTACTACTGCTACTATTTAATAACTCATATACTTTCTTATAGCGCGAGTCCCATTAATTGGCTCCAGGCCATTACTACTACTACTACTACAACTACTACTACTTAATAACTCTTATATAGCGCGAGTACCATTTATTGGCTCCAGGCGCTTTACAATATAGATTAATTCATTAAAAAATAAATTTTGCAGCAAGAAAAACAATCTTTTGCTGCAGGGCATAAATACCCTTATTCCCCCCTCTGCTTCTTTACCTCTGTAAACTTGTAGACCTAGTTATTTTTCGATAAACACCCAGCAACCAAACAAATAACGACCCAGCAACAGCCTGAATCCTCGATAGCGCAATGGGTTGAGAAGCTGTTCTGCGTCGGTACTACTTTCGCGACTGAAAAGTTCCGAACGCTCTAATGTACGAAGTATACATCTCTGGAGCAAACAATACAAACATACCGCATTTAAATTAACAACTACATGCTTGAACACATGAATCTCCATATAAAATCCATGAGTTGTTTTCTGAATCTAGGTCTGCTGTGCACAATCGTTCATCACAAGCAAATTCCCAAGGCAAGTAACTCTCATACTTTGTCTAGCGACAAGAGTAGTTCCCCTTTCAAATTTCTTTTCACTCAGTTTCTTCGACAACAGACTGCAATCCGACGGTCAGTTTTCAACAATATTTCATTTAATAAACAGATCACACGCAACCAAATGCACACATCTCATCAATTTAAACAACATAAAGCGGTTTCATACACTATTTTCCCCAGAAAACTAAACTTCATACAGTTTTTAACGTTGGAACACGGGTGCAAAAGTTCGTCTGCTAGTCCCATTTGACGAAAGAACATTATCCTAAGCGATACCAAAACATATACAGAACACACAATATCTGCCTTTGCTGCCACAGCAGAATAACAGCATATCTGTGTACTTGATTTTAGTCCAAAATAGGAAAACTGACAAGAAGTGTTAACAGAATGGAATGATTTGCACGGAACTATACAACCGCGCATTAATCGATCGCCTGCGCAGGTTGACTGGTTGAGTGAATAGGATTCGATCAAACTTTCGCAAAAAAACTCCTGTTTTCTTTGAATAACTGAAGAAAGGAGGAATAAAGAGGTTACACACCTCGTCTCAGTGATTATAAAAAATAATGGTCTCAGTTCGCGGTCATGAAAAAGCTCGCTAAAGCTCGCATTTTTCATGATCCGCTAACTTCGACCATTATTTTTAATAATCACTGAGACTCGGCATGTAACCTCTACATATCACAGCAAACGCCAGGTCAACCAAGACTAGCAAACAAACATTTTCTTGCCTATAATTCAGAACAACATAACTAGTCTTGTGTTTTTGATATACAATTTCCAATGTGCTTGAAAAATGTATTAGCACCCAGATGCCTTTCCAAATGTTATTCTTTATGTCTGGGAACCGGCTCCCACGGTTTCACGCACGAACGCGAGATTTGAATGCATTGTGAAACTGATGCTAGTTGGCAGATTTACCATATTTCATGCCCTTTGTTTTGATTTTTATACAGTCACAATCAGCATAATCCTGACAAATAGGCACCTGCGGGTATTCTCGAGGCTTCTATGAATTCTCAGGTTTCCCCCAACATGCCAGAGTGGATAGAAATGAGATACATCACAGAAATGAACCCGTCGCCCTTAGCTAAATCTCTGATGACAAAGAAAGAAGCAAACTCGACTTAGAGGTATTGTGGCAAAATACCTTCTCCGTAAAGTCGTTGACGTATGGGGTATTGGGCTCGACTTAGAGGTAATGTAACATAATTCCTCCTCCGTATACGGCGTGAAGTATGGGCAAAAAGGCGAAACTGACTCGACTTAGACGCATTGTAGCATAATTCTCTGTCCAAACATAATGTGATCGGCTGGAGCGCAAAACAGATTGCACATGAAGGAATTACAGCATAATTCTTTTGTCATACAAGAAACGACGAATCGGCAATACCGCGAAACAGACTCGACTAAGCGATAGTGTACCATATTTTTCCCCTCATACATAATGTGACAAATTGGCTATGGTGTGAAATAAACTCGACTTAAAGGCTTTATAGCATAAATCCTTCCCCGTATAGTGTGTGCATGATGTATCGGCTACAATACGAAAACAAACCTCGACTTAGAGAGGCATAGTAGTGCAATTCCTTCTCTATTCAGAGGGTGTCGTATCGGTCACAAGGCGACGATTTAGAATAATTCTGGTCTGTGCTCAGTTTCTGTCACCCGAACCTGGAAGCATATGGCAAGTACGGGTTGCAGGTCATCGCTTATGAAACCAGAGTCCGGCCGCCATTGTTTTCGCGACGCTTCGAGAATGATCCGGGTCGTGGCGGCAACAAAATGGAGGGTGTCAGCTAATCCGCGTCAAATCCTCGCAGTTAATCCTAACCTATCCCTTTTCCCAGCCTTCCCTGACTTGTCACCACTGGAGAACATGGTGAGAACACCTGAAGAAGAGAAAAAAAAAACAAAGAAAAGGGGAAAATATATTCAGATGGATGGCTAAGCCATGCCGAAGGTCTTCCATCATAGATGTCATCTACGTTGTGAGGATAGTAAGAGAAAGTAGTCATGTAATGTACTGGCGACATTGTGACAGATTTGAGTGCTTGGTTTAAACTGTTTTATTTAACGTTTGTGCATTATTTACAAAAAACGCATATTGAGTAAACAACAACAAGCATAATGCTTATAGTGGTGTTCACTATTTCTAGAAAATTACATATAATATAAATGGCGGCTATTGTACAGTTTAAATGAAAAGCTTGCAAACATGAAAAGAAAATTGAATGAAAATTGTACATCAAAACAAAAATCCGTTTGGGAATACATATATAATATTTATGGTGTTTGCGAGTAAGAGATAGGGAGGGAGAGAGGGAGGGAGGGAGGGGGAGAGAGGGGGAGAGTGAGAGAGAGAGGGAGAGAGGGAGGGAGGGAGGGGGAGAGAGGGGGAGAGTGAGAGAGAGAGAGAGAGAAGAGGGAGAGAGAGAGAGAGAGAGAGAGAGAGAGAGAAAGAGAGAGAGAGAGAGAGAGAGAGAGAGAGAGAGAGAGAGAGAGAGAGAGAGAGAGAGAGAGAGAGAGACGAGTAGACGTGTCGATTTTGCTTTCACTTTACATGTTTATCTGTTCGAAACGGCCGGACTGTCCAATAAATTCCTGCACTGTTAAAAAGATTTTTTTGTTAATTTTTGTTTGCAAGGAGGGGTTTCCATGAAGTAGAATATCTGTGTGTATGAGGTTGTTGGTTAGTTTGTTGATTGTGTTGTTTCTTGCAGCTAAGTGTAAACGGCATTCTAGTAAGAAGTGTGTTGCAGTTTCTGTTCCATCACCACAGTCGCATACGCTGTTTTCCGCAAGGTGTCGCTCAACTAAGTCTTTCTTTAGATCACTAATATTAAGTCTCATTTTTGTGTGGATTATTTGTGTTTGTCGACTGCCACTGTAGAAGTAAACGGGAATTTGTGTGTCGTCTTTTGTTAAGTAATGTTTAAATTCCCCGAGGGAGTCAGTTAACTGTATTTGTTCAGGTAGTTGGTTCCAGAGTACTGTTGTCGAAGGAAAAAAGGATGTTTTGTACGTTTCTGTTCGATGTGGGGGTATACTTCGTTCTAAGGGGCGGCGTCTGTGGTAGGGGTTGTTGGCTGCTACGAGAGGTGGGAGTGCTGCTTGTAGGTATGGGGGGGTCTTGTCGTGAATAATTTTATGGAACATTGTTCGTTTATGACGGTTACGCCTTTCAGATAATGATTGGAGTCCAGATTCTCCGTAAAGCTTAAAGTGACTGGTTCCGCGGACAGCTCCGATGATTGTTCGTATTGCATCTAGGTTTAACTTTTCGAGTTCATCTGTTAGGGTTTTGCTACAATTGTCCCATATTATGTCGCAATAATCAAAGTGTGGTAGAATGAAGGATTTAAACATAATTTCCAATGATTTTCGACTCAGTGCTTGAAGTCAGGGGCTATGGTCCTCATGTACACTGTTAAAAGCCAACCGCAGCGTGTTTTATGCGCGCGCGCACACACACACACACACACACACACACACACACACACACACACACACACACACACACACACACACACACACACACACACACACACACACACAAAATTCACATTAAAACTCTGATGACATTTAACTTTGGACTTGTATGCGTGGCTACATTTGTGTTTCTCCAGTTGCCTAGATTACCTAGATTTAACTATCTTCGAAATTGTTCTGGGAACAAGTGTAAACCATTCCCAAACGTCTGTGTTTCATAAACGATAATCAAACCAATTAATGATGAAGTCCATTTTCCATGCCGACTCCTCAGTGCAGCCACTGAATGGTTGTTGCACGTGTATTTTTTCTTGCCTCTTTGTTTTATATTCAAAGATTGATTGAGGGCCAGCTCACCACGCAGCCAGTGATATTATTCTCCAAGGCTAGGGAAATACTAGTCTTTTTGGCATTGATCGGTTACGGTAGAAACTGTCTGTGATTGTAATGAGAAATAAAAATATGTTAATAGTTTTATTCTTCTTCTTCTTCGTCGTTCGCTAGATAGTTTTATCATAAGAACCTTTTTTAATTCCTATTAACTCGATGTTCTTTAACTATATTTATACATAAATGCATATTGTAAAGCAGTATGCATTGTTAGAGGATTTTTTAGTTGCAGTGTTTAAATGTCGAAGCTGCTTTTCCCATTTTTACCCAAGAGACCGACTGTATATTGTGTTATTGTATTTGTCAGACTTGATTGTACCAAGTCCCTACACATGTTGTAATGCGCTTAGAGCCAAATATTTTTGTTTTTTGTAAGGGATAGGCGCAATATAAATACACTTTATTATTATTATTATTATTATTATTATTATTATTATTATTATTATTATTAATATAACCTCTTTTTGTCGTGAAATGCAGAGCGGCTAATAAAAGAAGGTGGCATTTTACCAGGGCATGGGTTTTTTTCATTCTAGATAGTGTCTATCTTTTTTAAAGATATTTGTTTCATGAAATAAGAAAACAAAGTGAACATGGTTTATTGTCTGATGAACCTGCTAGGAACAGATGAACTCCAAATCTTTAGCGCTAGTTTAAAAAGAGCGATTTTTATTTTGAAAAATAAATGATTTAAAAAAGCTTGTCTTTCTTGCTGTCGTCGTCGTCGTCGTAGTCAAATAGTTTATTGAATTTATAATTTCTGGCAATCTTCAAAGAACCACATCATGCCGAAAACCGCTGCATACCTCGTGATAGGGTGAACAAATAGCGGTCAAATGAAATGTGAGAACAGAAATCTGCACATCCTGCAGCAAATCCGCAAATCATAACCTTCGTGTTGACAGTACTCACATTGCCCTTTGGTAGGCGTGGTCTCTCTGTCAAGGAGATAAGGCAAGACTGAATGAGTTTGCACCTTGCACTTTTGATTGATATCCCCGTTTATACGTGTATGAGTATGCGCTTTTCCACTAACACAGCATCACAAAGTGCGGATCCAATATCATCACATTGTGCGACTCGATACCAACCAGCGATATTGCCCGCCTCGACCAACCCACCAATCAAAATCTGCCACGTCCTAATCCTACGTCAACGTGCAGTGTCACTACAACAAGAATATAATTTCCCCACTGCCAATTGCTGTGTGTGTGTGAGTGTTTTTCTCATCTTTGTTTGACCACCCAAGCGCGAAATGGACGCCCTGCGAGGATATTTTCTGGGGCCATTAAAAGTATCTTTTTTGAGTTGTACGGTCAACATAGGCACAGTGACCACGTCTTTTTGTCGGTGTAACTGATATGGTCAGCGTGAAAAGATGAATCCGTGATGGCTCAGCAGGATACAACAGGAAAAGAATATACGACGGGAATAGCAAATCTGTCTTTGGAGAGCGCGTTTTACTCTAAGCCCTACAAATTGGAAATTCTTTGGAAGGGTATAGGGGTGCCACTGACGTGGAAAAGAGACAGTTATTACAGGATGTAGAGGGACATCCTAATGGTCAAGACTGGACTGGTCAAGATTCGCTCTCTCCGTCTTTCTTTGTCTGTCTTTCTCTGTCTGTCTTTCTCTGTCTGTCTGTGTGTCTGTCTGTTTGTCTGTCCGTCTCTCTCTCTCTCATTCACTCTCTCTTTTCCAGAGAGAGAGAGAGAGAGAGAGAGAGAGAGAGAGAGAGAGAGAGAGAGAGAGAGAGAGAGAGAGAGAGAGAGAGAGAGAGAGAGTTTGTGCCGTGGAACGATAGAGCATGATTGAAAGCCGATAATGAATGTTAGCACTGTAAACTTGTTTGTCGTTGCACCTATCCATATTGTTAATTCATGCGCTGGATATGTCTTCAGGTTTAAGAGAGAGAGAGAGTGAGAGCGTGCGTGCGTTCGTGTGAGTAGGCCTATATGTTAGAGAGAAAGAGATAAAACCGGGTGATTGTCCATAAATACAAACACACGGCATGCATTACTGACCCCCCCCCCCCCCCCCACACCCCGGTGAAATGAACCTTGTGTGTTTAATCATTGTGACAGGGGAGGCTACCGCTCCTTTCACAGCAGACTCTACACCCGAGTTGTTGGCCTTTAAGTCAACACCGGTGGATTGTGGAACTCTGTTTGTGATGGGGTCTGGTGGTTTCTGATTGTCTGTATGTTCATGGAAACCTTCTGGTTTGCATAACAGTTTTTATAGGGCTAAGAAATTAGCCCTAACATTTTCAATCCTGTTTGATTGCACTTCGCCTCCCGAGGTGATCGTAGTCTTACGGCACTCGGTTACATCAATAAAATGTCTTACGTCTTACGTCTCTCTTTTCCTCTCTCTCTTTCCCTCTCTCTCTCTCTCTCTTTCTCGCTCTCTCTTTCTCTTTCTCGCTCGCTCTCTCTGCGTGTGTTTCTGCGTGCACTTCTGCGTGCACATAGCTTTAATAGATCAACAGACCGATTATCAGAGAAATAGGCATAGACAGAAAGCTAGCCTAAATGATAGAGAGAATCCTTAAATGATAGAGAGAAAGCCAACAAAAGTTATATGTTGGTTTAGGGTAACCCGACCGACCCTATTTTTTCCCCGCGACCCTAAAACTTTTTTTCCATTTCTAAAAAAAACCTAAACTTTTGGCACATTTTACGAACCATACCGAGACTAAGGGAAGTAACCTCCATTAAAATCGACTAAATTTAAAAATAAAATGTAAACAAAATTAAGAAAAAAAAGCCGACCTACCGACCCTATCTTTTTTGGTCACGTTATTCCCTAAACCAACAAATATGTTTGTTTAGCCTAAGCGGAAAGCAATATGTTGTCATAAAAAAAGGAGACCTTGAGATGCGATTTCTTTTCTTTTCTATTTTTGGGGATCCTTTATTCTATATTGTTTTCCGACCACAGATAAATCGACTTTCCATTGAATTACAAAACCAGCTGGAAACGTGATGTTTGCTTGATACACCCATAAACAGAAACCAATATGTTGACATAAAAAGCAGACCTTGAAATGCCTTTTTTGGGTGGTGGTGGTGGTGGTTTGTGGTGGTGGCGGTGGGGTACGTGTCATCCATTCTAAATTGTTTTTAATCAACAGATGAAGCGACATTCTTTTGAATTACAAAAACTTTTTCTCCCATTTTTTTCTTTATTTGGTGTTTAACGTCGTTTTCAACCACGAAGGTTATATCGCGACGGGGAAAGGGGGAGAGGGGATAGAGCCACTTGTCAATTGTTTCTTGTTCACAAAAGCACTAATCAAAAATTTGCTCCAGGGGCTTGCAACGCAGTACAATATATGACCTTACTGGGAGAATGCAAGTTTCCAGTACAAAGGACTTAACATTTCTTACATACTGCTTGACTAAAAAATCTTTACAAAAATTGACTATATTCTATACAAGAAACACTTAACAAGGGTAAAAGGAGAAACAGAATGCGTTAGTCGCCTCTTACGACATGCTGGGGAGCATCGGGTAAATTCTTCCCCCTAACCCGCGGGGGGAACAGAATACGTTAGTCGCCTCTTACGACATGCTGGGGAGCATCGGGTAAATTCTTCCCCCTAACCCGCGGGGGGAACAGAATCTGTTAGTCGCCTATTACGACATGCTGGGGAGCATCGGGTAAATTCTTCTCCCAGTTTCTGCCTTGATTTGTATACTTGTCTCGGGGAAACATTACTCTTCCTTGGCGCGAAAGAAAAACACATCATATAAATGGGGCACTAAGGAGCCTCTATCCACCTCAAGGATAGACTCCAGGGGACGAATGTCTGCTTGGTGTGTGCGGGTAGTGGGGTATCCAGGCATGGGAATTGAAAATTGTAAAAAAGGCGGAAAATTTATAACTGAAGACGCGAAGCGTCAAGTCGACGGCGGGAAGGGAATGGTGCATGGCATACTGTAAAACTAAGAACAAATTATCAAACAGAAGGAAAGCAGAGTTACAGTCTGAATTAGATGAGGTAGAGAAGAATTTGGCTCTTAACCCGACAGACAAAGAATTAGTTGATCAACGGGAGAAGTATAAAACAGAAATGGAATTGTATGCGATTAGAGAAGCAAAAGGTGCCTATGCACGGGCACATGTAAAATTTATTGAAGACGGGGAAAAAAACACTAAATATTTTCTCAACCTAGAAAAGGCTCGAGCAAATAGTAAAGTAATGGATAGACTAACTAATGAGGAGGGACAAGTATTGAAAAAAAGACAAGATATTGTAAAAGAGCAAACTCGTTTTTATTCAAATAGATACAAAAAAAGAATTAACTTTGATGAACAATATGTTGAAATGTTTTTACAAGACGTAGAAGTTCCACAATTGACCGAAGAACAGAAAAATAGCATTGAGGGCATTTTAACTGAAGATGAAATCACAAAGGCTTTAAAAATAATGAAAAATGGCTCAGCACCAGGCGGAGATGGTCTAACAACTGGTTTTATGAAATTTTTCTGGTGTCAGATAAAGACAATGGTTATATGTTCCTTGAACGCCGCTTTTGATAATGGTCAAATGTCTCCGACCCAAAAGAGAGCAGTTATAACATTAATACACAAAGGGAAGCAACTGTCAAGGGATGATCTGAATAACTGGCGACCAATATCTTTACTAAACTCAGATTATAAGTTACTGGCAAAGTGTCTAGCAGTACGCCTAAAAAGTGTGCTTGGAACAATAATTCATGAAAATCAGTTTGGTTTTATGAAAGGCAGAAATAGTAGCACAGCAGTTAGAATGATTGATGATATAATTACACATCTCAAACAAACGAACAAACCAGGGCTACTCCTAGCTCTAGACTACAAAGCTGCTTTCGACACAATATCAAAAGAATACATAATGTATGCCTTTAAACGCTTCAATTTTGGTAACACTTTTGTTAGATGGGTCACTACGCTCATGAACGAAACAGTAAGTTGTGTAAATTATATGGGGTGGTTGTCAGAGCCTATAGAAATGAACGCTGGAATTCGACAAGGCTGCTCATTCTCACCAATGGCCTTCGTGCTCGCCTTAGAGCTGCTGGCAGTCAAGATGAGGGCAGATCAGTCAGTTAAAGGGGTATTCTTGCCATCAGCCAATAGTACTAATCAAGAAAGACTATTGAAAATGATCTTGTACGCTGATGATATTACGCTTTTTCTGAAAGGCACTGATGATATGCAAAATGCTCTGACATTGGTGTCATATTTCTCCAAGTTCTCAGGACTGGCTGTGAACAGACTGAAATCGGAGGCCATGTGGTTGGGTTCACAGAAGTACTCTGAGGAGCAGCCATGTGGCTTCAGATGGAAATCAAAAGTCAAAATTCTTGGTATATATTTTAGTAATAATTTAGAAGCCTCGGAAATCGAAGAAAACTGGACGGAAAAAATTAATCATATTCAGAGCACAATGATTAAGTGGTCTAAGAGAAACTGCAGTATAATGGGAAAGATTTGCCTTGTAAAATCACTTTTGATCCCTCAATTAACACATGCTTTGCAAGCTTTGATTATACCCGAAAAGATCATATGTAAACTGAACTCAATGTTTTTCAGATTCATTTGGAAAAAAAGATTTTCAAACACAAAAGCCTATGAAAAGGTAAAACGAAAAGTTATGTGCCAGGAAACAAGTAAAGGTGGCCTAAATATGATTGACTTGGGTGACTTTCAAAAATCCTTTGTACTTGGATGGTTTTCAAAATTACTGCAACCAAACGAAGAAGCTTGGAAAAGTATTCCACTCAGTATGTTCTCCAAACTCGGAAAAAATCTATGCTGCTTTCAAGCAAACGTCAAACCAGCCTTATTTAAAGGGTTGGGGTTGATTACAAACAAGTTCTGGAAAAGCGTTTTAGAATGTTGGCTTGACAACCATGAAAAGATATTACCATGCGTGAAAAAAATGACCCAGCTGGAGAATTTATGCCTATGGAATAACTCTCTAATTGCTTATCGTGGCAAGACAATGTTTCTACGTGATTGGGTTACATCTGATATATGCTATGTGAAGGATTTATACGAGAATAATATGTTTTTACCATTTCACAGGATTTGTGAAAGAGTTGGGCATAAACCAACAAGACTATTTGAATATGGGGCAATTCGCACAGCAATAGCATCCCTTTTTTTGAAGATGAATGATAATGGAATACAAGCTATGAAGGTAATGGATTATCAAAAAATAAGTACATTTAAACCCAGGCAGTTTCGTAAATTAATGGTAGACGCTTATCAAACTGACACTATTGCAGTCAGTTTCTGGAAAAGAAAGATGGGAATTGAAATAAACAAGGACATTTTGCAGATAGCAAGCAACGCATCAAAAGAAGTAAGATTGAGACTGCTACACTGGAAAATAACTCATAACATTTATCCAACGAACATTATATTGTATAAAATGGGCATTGCTGAGAGTATTAGTTGTACACATTGTACAGAAGAGACAGATTATATCGAACATTTCTTTTATTATTGTATAAAAATAAGCAAAGTGTGGAATCTTGTTGAGGAAGCCTTCTTCACCGCTTGTTCAAAAAGAATTCATGTTGATGTGCGGGATGCCCTATTTGGCCTAGTTAAAAGGAATTCTATTTCATCCGCTGAAGCAAACTATGTCAATTTGCTGATCTTGATTGCAAAAATGTGCATAGGTATTTATAGATACGGTACCCCTTTAGAGATCGGATGTATTTTTGAAAAAGAGTTAAGTTTAAGAAAAATAATTGACTTGTGACTCGCATATATGTTGCTATCTGTGAAATTGAAATAAAGAAACGTTAGGTAACAAAAGGAGAAATGATGACGGAAGAAAATATAGGACAAAATGTATAAAAAAATAAAAATAAATAGGTGGAGAGAGAGAAGATAGAACGAGAGGAGACAGTGAGAGAGAGAGAAAGAGAGAGAGAGAGAGAGAGAGAGAGAGAGAGAGAGAGAGAGAGAGAGAGAGAGATTGGCAGACTATGGGAGAGAGTGGGAGAGAGAGACCGACAGAGTATGGGGGAGAGGAGAGAGAGAGAGAGAGAGAGAGAGAGAGAGAGAGAGAGAGAGAGAGAGAGAGATGAAGCAAAAAAGAAGAACAAAGAAGAAGACAGAAAATTCCGAAGAACAAAATTCAGAAAAAAACAGACAAGTCGAAGAGAAAGAAAGTGGATGCAGAGAAAGACAGACTAGGGAGTGAGTGAGAGAGAGAGAGAGAGAGAGAGAGAGAGAGAGAGAGAGAGAGAGAGAGTGAGAGAGAGAGAGATGTTGTGTGGACAAGTGTGAGAAAGAGAGAGAGAGGAGAGAGAGAGAGAGAGAGAGAGAGGAGAGAGAGAGAGGGTAAATGTAAATAAAATAAAAAAATTAAAAACAATTGTCCATGATCTGTTTACTGTCCATTGAGTGTGAAGCTGAGAGAAAGAGTGAGACTGAAGGAAAACAATAATAACTTAATAAGAATTAAAATGATAATAAAAATAATAAAACATAAAAATAAAATTAAAAAAATTCCGATATAAAAAAAAATTTAACCAAAAAACCGCACGCACATGTGTGATTAACAATGTCTGATCTCCTAAAAAAAAAAGAAAAAAAAAAAGAGTAGACCAGACTCAGTTTGTAGCCATGGCAGGCAACTGGTCTAGGAGAAGCAAACTCCAAAGTCAAATCCCTGCACCGGCAGGATATCCGGGCCTCAACGGCAAGGCAGGCGGAAGAGGAGATTTATTTGTTTACTTTTTCTCCCAACGGCTGCAATGGCGGAAGAAGGCATTCCAGCTATGGGGAACTAGCCGGGCAGAATGGACTCGTCAGCCCAGTAAGGCAGCTATTCTTGGGGAGGGAGCAACCCGAGTAAAAGCTTCAACCGGGGTGGGATCCTCGGAGAAACAATCCCCCTTGTGTGTGTGCATCATAATTGTTGTGTATACTGAGAGTTCGTTCCTGTAAGAGCCTCTGGATTTTTGTAACATTTATGTTTTGTTTTTGGTTTTTGTTGTAAAGTGTTTATGATTGTGTTCTATTCCGTCAATGGCGTCATTCTGGTAATGATGTTGTTATTGCTTTTGTAAAGCGCTTTGTGTGTTCGAAAGCGCTATAGAAATCACCATTATTATTATTATTATTATCTGTGCTCCCAGGGTAGGACATACGGGCCAGGAGCTAAGGGTGGGGTAACCCCTACAGAAAACCTAGAGGGCTGAAGACGGAGGTGTGGAGCCTGCATGACGCTTCTCGAACAAATCACTGTACCACGCATTATCTGCCATGATGAAACTTGAAGACAGAACTGATCATCGATATGGTGCTCGCCCTGTGAGGATCCACCAGGCAGGTGCAAAGAAGAAAGAAAGAGAACTTGTGGAGGCTCTTCATAAGACCACCAGCTTCATTACCAGAGCGGGACTCCAAGTTTAGCATTGGCGAACGACAAGAAGAAGAAAAAACCACATATAAATCAAAAGAGTTTAAAAAAAAATATCCACACAGTGCATGTTACGCCACCCATACTAAACAGTTGCATTGTACCTGTCATGAAAATCCGCGATGACGTCTAAAATGCGAGACAGTGCGCTTCTACTCGGTGTACTAGGTTCAACTTTTTTAATGGGATAGGGTGTGATGTTTTGGGGCGGATATGGCGGGGGGGGGGGGGGGGGGTACATGTATATTCAGTCTGGGTTGTTAGGCAATCGCTGTCTTTTTTGTATCGAGACTTTTTATTTCACGCACGGAAAAGAAGTTTTAAACCCTAAAAACAAAACAAAACAAAGACAAGGTTGGAATCGATTTGTCAAGCCAAGCGAGTGCTAATCACGTTCTAAGCTACAACGGCGGAGCGTCGTAATAATCCGCGGGTCCGGTTTCTTACCGCCACATATTCGGCCCAGCAAGACTCGGCGGGTATAATCCTCGGGGACAGGGCGAAACATGGCACAAACCTTACCCCCGGCGCCACCCGACACCCACCCGGCTTTGAGGCCGCCGTTTTTTCCAGGGTAGCGAGCGGCGTGCGATATGTCGGCAAACAGAATGGAGGCGTTGTGCCTGAGGTGCGTTAACTTTCTTAGAGCATTGTGTTTAGTGGTTGATGGGTGGCGCTTTTGCCATGTCTTGCTTTTTTTGGTCAAAGGTGCGTTTTCTAAGACTTGCTGTTTTGGATAGCATGGTGGTTTTGTTTTGTTTTGTTTTTCTCCGAGTCCTGTTTTCGCACAGGCTTAAGTTGAGCCCACATTATGACTGCGTTTCTCACTGCTTATTAATCGTCTGACGTGGGTGGGCTGTATGTGGCGGGGTTTTTTTCTCTCGGAAATTCGGGATATTTTCACGAGTGGCCACACACTCATGACATTTTTTGTAACGCGGTGCATGCTCTTCCCTGTCAACCTATTATCAAACATCTCCTCAAAAGGTCTCTGAATAGACAGTCATAACCCAATGTTTGCGTCCTCGTGCTCGGAACACTTTGATAATTATGTGTTGCAGAGTGCCTCACGGCCTCTTTGTAGGTCAATCCGTTCACCAGTCTGCGCAGATGAAAACAGAACTGATGTTCGCAATCTTATTAAAGTCAAACACCAAGCCAAAGCGAGTTCCGGTAGCACAAGTTTGCGTTCAGTTTCTCGCAGGAGAAATAGAACAGGCGTTTTTCTTGCCGTTCTTTACGCAAACACATAAAGCATATGCCGGGTTAATAAGTTAATATTAAGCCAGAGTGTTTGGTTCTAAACTAAGCTCCAATGTAGTGAATCTGGAAGAAATGCGTTTGCTTGCACCGGGAGACAAGTATCGTGCATCCCTGCTGGAGCGAATATAGTTCAATAGCTTCTAACCTTAGCAGCTGAGGTGCAAAGTTCGTGAAACTCCGATTTTAATCAAATGTTAACCGTGTATGTTGTTGTTATTATTATTGTTGTTGTTGTTGTTGTTGTTGTTGTTGTTGTTTTGTTTTTTAAAATGTTTTCTGAAATGTTATTGTTTAGGCTGATGCTAATGATGATGATGATGATGATGATTTTATCGTCGATGCTTTCGTCGTTCTTGACGCACCTGCTGTTATCGTCCTCATTGTCGTCGTTTTGAAGAGGCAATTTCTTTAAATTCATCTTGCAAGACATCGTTGACCTTCCCTGACCTCCTGCCGACGGCCAACAACGGAATAGCCTGGAATAGGGTTTCTGTCTCTTTTGCTCTTACGTCCCCTGGAAGTCTATCTCAGTCAAGGGACCGAGATGAGATGACGTTGTTATAGTGGTTGTTGTTGTAGTATCTGGTGTTACAGTAAGTGGTTGTTATTGTTGTTGTGGCTGTTTTCGCCATCCAAATTTAAGTAACTGTCACTGCATAGGCCTACCTTCATCTTGTGACTCTAAGGCAACCCAGAAAAGCCGGTGACGCGAGGTTTTAGAGGGGCGGGCGGGCTGGCTTCACACAACCTTCGATAATCCTTGCTTTGTGCGACCTCATCGGGTGGATGTCGTCACTGTCGCCACTTTGCGCAACCTACCCCTCCTACTCGGGTCACACAGAGATTAATGTGTCTGATGTTAAGCTGACACTGTTAATCACACGCTCGTAAATGGCCTCTTTGTTCAATAAATTACAGTCGCTGAGGGGGCAAAAGAAAGAAAAGAAGGAGAGAAAAATAAATAAATAAACAACAACAAAAACGCACAAACAAAAACTATCTCCCTCACACACACACACACACACATGACTAACAGAAACACACACACACACACACACACACACAAACACACACACACACACACACACACACACACACACACACACATACACACACACACACACTCAAGAGGAGTAAAAGCTCGATTAACAAAAGCATAAGTGACAATAATATAATCTTGACTTTTGTCAACATGTCTTATTGTACTGTTAAAAACTTACGAAACACACACACACAAGAAAATAAGAAAACAACCCTTTTCACAAACACATTACGGAGTGGCAAATCAGTGTGAATCTTAAAATTTCTCATGGGCGGGGATGTAGCTCAGTCGGTAGCGCGCTGGATTTGTATCCAGTTGGCCGCTGTCAGCGTGAGTTCGTCCCCACGTTCGGCGAGAGATTTATTTCTCAGAGTCAACTTTGTGTGCAGACTCTCCTCGGTGTCCGAACACCCCCGTGTGTACACGCAAGCACAAGACCAAGTGCGCACAAAAACGATCCTGTAATCCATGTCAGAGTTCAGTGGGTTATAGAAACACGAAAATACCCAGCATGCTTCCTCCGAAAACGGCGTATGGCTGCCTAAATGGCGGGGTAAAAAACGGTCATACACGTAAAATTCCACTCGTGCAAAAAACACGAGTGTACGTGGGAGTTTCAGCCCACGAACGCAGAAGAAGAAGAAAAAAAATTCGCATAGTACCACTGCACTGAAGACTCTTCGAATAAAGTGATTGTCGCAGGGAGAAATGAACGAACTGATTCAACCGTACAAATGAGGTAAAAATAAAAAATTGAGTAAAAAAAAAAGGAGCAAAGAAAGAAAGAGGGAAAGGTAGAAAATTCGTTTGGCAAGATTCAAAATTGCAGAAAAGAATGTTCGTGTTTCATTTCCACGTTTTTGCCCCAGAAAGCGGGTAAATTGACCACATATGACGGGCGCAAGGGCCTAGTGGGTAAGACATCGGCCTCCTAATCTGAAGGTCGTGAGTTCAAATCCCGAGAGATTTTTCCGATCTCCCAGGTCAACTTATCTGCAGATCTGCTAGTGCTTTATCCCCCTTCGTGTAAATACACAAGCACAAGACCAAGTACGCACGAAAAAGATCCTGTAGTCCATGACAGAGTTCCGTGGGTTATAGAAACACGGAAATACCCAGCATGCTTCCCCCGAAACCGGCGTATGGCTGCCTGTATGGCGGGGTAAAAACGGCCATACACGTAAAAACCCCTCGTGCAAAAATATAAGTGAACGTGGGAGTTTCAGTTTCAGAAGAGAAGAAGAAGAAGAGTACCTACATTCTCACAGGTTTCGTCTGCTAGCATTATGGGTGATTGTGAGCACTACAAACAAATGAACAGAATCCGATCTCAAATGCGGAACTTTTTTTTACAGCGACCGTTAATCCAAGTTGCTATTTACATTGATTAAATTAAATATTAACGGGGCATTTTCGAGTCATTCTTTTCTCACCATCAGCTAGAAACCTTGGATTCACCATTTCATCTGACATGACCCTTAACAAACATATATCTTTAGTCTGTAGAGCAGCTTATTTTGAGCTTCGTAATATCAGCACCATTCGCCACACACTCTCCTCTCAAACAACTAACACTCTTGTCTGTGCCTTTGTTCTTTCTAAACTTGACTTCTGCAACTCTCTTCTCTCTGGCTGTCCTCTGTACCTCCTGCATAAACTACAAAAAGTCCAAAACTCGGCAGCACGCCTCATTCTGAAAGCACGAAAACAAGATCACGCAACACCACTTCTTCACACACTGCACTGGTTACCTATTCAAGCCCGCATTGACTACAAACTGTCCACCCTCTGCTTTAACTTCTTTTCTGGCTCGTCTCCTGCTTACTTCTCTGAACTCCTCACCGTCTATTCTCCGGCAAGACAACTCCGTGCCTCTTCTGACTGTCGCATCCTCACCATACCACACACCAAAACCAAAACATACGGACAACGCACTTTTACTTTCTGCGCACCCACACAATGGAATTCTCTCCCCTTTCACATCCGCCACTCTCAGACACCCCAAGCATTCAAACGAGCACTTAAAACGCACCTCTTCAAGAAATACAACCCCTGATTTTGTTTTCTCAGTCCATCAGTTGGCTACATGTAGTGTATTTGTTGTTTTAGTGATAATGTGATAATGTATATAAACATCTAGGGCTGTTTTTCAGTATTGTTGATAACAGGTTCTGTTTGATTAAGGGTATTCAGCTGGTATTTCCTTGTTTTCACTACCTATTTTATTCATGTTTTTATTATTTAGTTAGTGGAAGAATCTTTTGTAATGTATGTTTGATGGTGTATGCTTTTAATTAAGCGTTGCTGACTATGAATGTAGATGTAAATGCTTGTATAACTGTGTTTTAATTTTAAATGTGTCAAGCGCAAAGAGCATAATTGTAAAGTTATGATGTTGCGCTATATAAATGCTCATTTATTATTATTATTATTATTTGTCTGAATTACGGAACAGTTAATATAACTTGGACTAATTACGTTTTATTTCTCCAGAAAACGTTTCAAAATGGCTACTATTAAACTATTTATTCAAAATTCGACAAGTAATTCAACATGTGTGAGGTGAACAAAATGTCACTTGCATGTTGACTGTTCATATATTAAAAGTTCTGTGTGGCATAATCAACGCAACGATGAAACAGAACAGAACATTCCATTATATTTCTGTTTAATTCGGGTCAAAATCATTACGGAAAAGGCGAGAGTGAAAGAGAGAGAGAGAGAGAGAGAGAGAGAGAGAGAGAGAGAGAGAGAGAGAGAGATCAAATCAAATCAAATCAAATCAAATTAAATGTTATTTTACGAGGGTTGTGGCATAAGCAATACAAATTAGCTTCTTTTCAACCAGCCCTCGCCTAGAGAGAGAGAGAGAGACAGAGAGACAGAGAGACAGAGAGAGAGAGAGAGAGAGAGACAGAGACAGAGACAGACAGACAGACAGACAGACAGACAGACAGAGACAGACAGACAGACAGAGAGACAGACAGAACGAGAGAGAAAGAAAGAGGGAGGAGAAGTGGGAGGAGCACGGACATGATGCAGAACATGATCAGTCTTGCCCTACATTTTACACCAGCGGGTCACGTTACCCGACATGCATCATTACTCCTCAGGGGAGGTGACTCTCGTTTCTCCTGCTTTTGTGGCAGACGTCATGCTGTGTTCATTCGATACCTGTAAAAGGAGAGAAAATCAGTGGGCTGGTAAGTACGAGTATTCATTCAATACGTCAGTGATTTTTATTTTCGCATTTTGAACAATAGTACTTCCCTTATAATAGAGATTACTAAAGACAACATTAAACGATTTCGCAACGAACGTTTCGATTCTGTACACAACTGTTAGCATTAATTTTGGTAGGCTACTTTCCCCATGTGGACAGTTTCTGTTTGGTACGGGTATCGTATTTTTAAACACGGTAGACTGAATTCGGGCAATAAAGTTAAGCTCTCAAGAAATTTGTCCATTCTTAATCGTTTAGGACTTACCACGGACGTCGATAATGGATCAAATTCCCTGCTGTGATCGGCAATCGTAATAATGTTCTGCTTGGAAAAATGGCATTTGAGACACTGTCTGTTAAAAGTTGGTTAATTCTGGAACCGTTGGTGTCTGGTGCTTTGGTCCAGTCACAGGCGGAAGGTATCGTCCACTGGACTACTACTATCACAGAAAGACTACAAGGTATATCACTCACCTTCGAGTCTTCTGTGTTCTTGGAGTCGCTTCCTGGGGAAAAATATTGTTCAAGACGGTTTGCCTCTTCCTACAGTCTGTGTAAGGTCAAATAAATACAGTTGAATGATTGTTTGAACTATTATGTGCCTTTAGTTTTCAGCTTCCGTCCGCTGCATGTTGTTTTTAACCATCATTTGGACGAATCTTCGTTTGCGAGCCGCTAATCCACTTGGGGACAAATCATGTATCCGCACCGAATATGCATACCAGCGCTCATTGGTTAATAACAGGATATTCGATGATTATTTTCATTGGTCGACTGAAATCGTCTGCATCGGTTCCGTTCGTGCAACGAAGAGTGGCAATGATATGGCAGAGGCCAACGTTATCCAAGCAGCTCTTGGGGGGCATAATTTTTTTGGAGACTGAATCAATAACAAAAACGTTAAATCTTTAAATATTGTGTTTGTTCTTGCTAAAGACTGTATCCGAAAGCAACAGTGAGACTTAGAGAGAGGTTGGAGGAGAGAGAGATAGTGAGTGATGAAGGAAGAGAAAGAGAGAGAGAGAGAAGAGAAAGAGAGAGAGAGAGAGAGATCTGCAAAGCTTTTTTCAAATCAAAATGAACAATGCTAAGAAGGTGCTTCTGAAACATTAAAAGTGTACCAAGGAATTACCACAAACGACCCTTCACAAATACCCTTCACACCCTAATCAAAAAACAAAACCAAAACCAAAAAACAAACACGTACGTTCGAATATTGGAATAACGCTAACAACAGTAACAGCGGTAACATTAAAAAAAAAAAAAAAAAAAAAACATGCATCAACACACTATATCTACATATAATTTTGAAAAAATAATGTTCACTATCAGCTAATTTTATAAAACGAAACAATTTAGTTTTTCGCTCGTTTCTTGTTCATTCATAAATTCAGTACTTACCCAAAAAATAACGTTTTCCTCATTTTGAATGAAGTGGCAAACGGTTCCTCAATAATACCGAAAGTGAAAACTCCCGTGGGTAGCTTCCCTTTGCTGCACAATATTTACATATGTTTTAGACCAATGAGCGCTGGTATGCATATTCGGTGCGGATACATGATTTGTCCCCAAGTGGATTAGCGGCTCGCAAACGAAGATTCGTCCAAATGATGGTTAAAAACAACATGCAGCGGACGGAAGCTGAAAACTAAAGGCACATAATATATAGTTCAAACAATCATTCAACTGTATTTATTTGACCTTACACAGACTGTAGGAAGAGGCAAACCGTCTTGAACAATATTTTTCCCCAGGAAGCGACTCCAAGAACACAGAAGACTCGAAGGTGAGTGACGTACCTTGTAGTCTTTCTGTGATGGTAGTAGTCCAGTGGACGATACCTTCCGCCTGTGGTCCAGTTAGCCCCTTAGAAGAGATTTGTTTCCTTGAGTGAAGTTAATGTGTCCTGTTCTAGATGTCAGACAAATTTTTCATCAATTGGGTCATGTTCTTCGATTAAACATACCGCCGTAACATATGTCACGCGCGCGCGTGTGTGTGTGTGTGTGTGTGTGTGGGAGGGGGGAGGGGGTGCGTGCGTGGCGTTCGTTGGTTCGTGTGGCTGTGTGTGTCAGTGTTTAAAGCATGATTGTAATTTTTTAATATAAATGTATAAATTGAACTCTAGATCATCAAACCAAAAACTACTTATGTTGAGAGACTGTGGAGTAGATTCAGAACTATGACATTAATTTTGTACTTTCTCCTGTAAAAGATTATCCTCATACAACAATATCACTTTGATCAAACTGTCATTTTTGCTTTTGAACATTCAACCAAAACTTCCTCGTAATTGTATAGCTGACGTACGAGACCAGTCGGCATGGCTTGCCTGTTCTGCTGGCACATGTAATAGAGAAATTATCGAATAGAAATACCACATAAATACTTCCTTGAGCTCGATAGCTTTTCCTTGTTATAAAATTACCTCTCTTATGTTGGCTCCAAAGTTAATCACCTTCGTACGTACACTTCCTTGTCAAACGAACACCAGGTGTCGCTATACAACGAAGAGTATACCCCTTATGTACTGCGAACATCTTTTCTGCAACCAATTATAGCTGGTTTATTATTACTATTTCCTGATTCAGTTGTATATTATGTACATTTTCCGCATCCTCGTTGTCATGACAGCTTGTGATGCGGATGCTACTGTGATTTGAGGAACTTTTTGGTGTTGGGTTTTTGGTTTTCAACCAAGGTCTAGTGCAGTTCGTGGCATGGTTAAGACTTCGAGGCTGACACAACCAGTCGAATTCGGAAGAAGGATCAAAGCAAATTCGGTCGCGCAAAATCAAAGATCTGGCGTCCATTAGACACCTGTATAATAAAAGATTTCAATCTTCTTTGCCACACGCTCCAGTGGTTTTTATAGACTAACGTTTACATGTTGTTTTCTCCCATTTGCAAATTAGTCGCTTCTTTCTATTAAAAAAAATTGAGGTGAAAGAATCAATGACATTCAAAACAATAAAATTTTAGAAAAAGGAAAGAAAACAACAGAAAAGGAAACAAGTCGCGTAAGGCGAAATTACTACATTTAGTCAAGCTGTGGAACTCACAGAATGAAACTGAACGTAGTCCGCCGCTAGTGCAAAAGGCAGTGAAAGTGACGAGCCTGTTTGGCGCGGCAGCGGTTGCGCTGTGCTTCATAGCACGCTTTACTGTACCTCTCTTCGTTTTAACTTTCTGAGCGTGTTTTCAATCCAAACATATCATATCTATATGTTTTTGGAATCAGGAACCGACAAGGAATAAGATGAAATAGTTTTTGAAACGATTTCGGAAATTTAATTTTAATCATAATTTTTATATTTTTAATTTTCAGAGCTTGTTTTTAATCCAAATATAACATATTTATATGTTTTTGGAATCAGAAAATGATGAAGAATAAGATGAACGTAAATTTGGATCGTTTTATTAAAAAAATGTTTTTTACAATTTTCAGATTTTTAATGACCAAAGTCATTAATCAATTTTTAAGCCACCAAGCTGAAATGCAATACCGAAGTCCGGCCTTTGTCGAAGATTGCTTGGCTAAAATTTCAATCAATTTGATTGAAAAATGAGGGTGTGACAGTGCCGCCTCAACTTTTACAAAAAGCCGGATATGACGTCATCAAAGACATTTATCGAAAAAAAGAAAAAAAATGTCCGGGGATATCATTCCCAGGAACTCTCATGTCAAATTTCATAAAGATCGGTCTAGTAGTTTAGTCTGAATCGCTATACACACACACACACACACACACGCACACACACACATACACCACGAGCCTCGTCTCGATTCCCCCTCTATGTTAAAACATTTAGTCAAAACTTGACTAAATGTAAAAAGAGCGTTGTTGCTACCGAATGTAAACAGATGCGGTATAATCACAAAGGTCGCTCAAAAAAATGTCTTTTTCTTCTTCTTCTGCGTTCGTGGGCTGAAACTCCCACGTACACTCGTGTTTTTTGCACGAGTGGAATTTTACGTGTATGACCGTTTTTTACCCCGCCATTTAGGCAGCCATACGCCGTTTTTGGAGGAAGCATGCTGGGTATTTTCGTGTTTCTATAAAAGTGACCCATCGAACTCTGACATGGATTACAGGATCTTTTTCGTGCGCACTTGGTCTTGTGCTTGCGTGTACACACGGGGGGGTGTTCGGACACCGAGGAGAGTCTGAACACAAAGTTGACTCTGAGAAATAAATCTCTCGCCGAACGTGGGGACGAACTCACGCTGACAGCGGCCAACTGGATACAAATCCAGCGCGCCACCGACTTAGCTACATCCCCGCCCAACCCAAATGTCTGAACAGAACTAAAATATAAATGTCTTTGCACGAAAACTACCTTCTTGTATTCTGACAAATCTGATGTTTAAACACATCACTATTCACTGCCATGACTGACTACATAAAGAAAAGAAAAAGAGAACTAAAAAAATATTTTTTAAAACATCACTTAGATACATGCACCAAAACTTTGCTTTCAATATACCTTAAAGGCACAGTCCTTCACATGAACACTGTTCGACTCACCATCTGGCCAGGCTTTTACATAGAACATTATGGACACATTGCTATACGATCAACAGCCCGACTGCTTCCTGTGCAGAATACACTTTTTTACGTATTGATTTAACAGATTAACAATTGTCCGTTAAGAAATTAATTCGCACCAAAAAAAAACTCATTCAAAGCACACACGTTGTTTGTTTTGTCAATATGCAAAGGGAGGGGGTTGGAGGGGGGGGTGGTGGGGTGGGGGTGGTGGCGGATATTCCGGCCAAATCTGAGATGGCGAGTCGAATCGTTTTCACGGGAAGAACGTTGCCTTCAAACAAAAACAATGAAGAAACAAGTCGCGTAAGGCGAAAATACTACATTTTGTCAAGCTGTGGAACTCACAGAATGAAACTGAACGCACTGCATTTTTTAACAATGACCGTAGTCCGCCGCTCGTGCAAAACAAAACGCAGTGAAACTGACGAGCCTGTTTAGCGCGGTGGTGGTTTCGCTGTGCTGCATAGCACGCTTTACTGCACCTCTCTTCGTTTGAACTTTCTGAGCGTGTTTTTAATCCAAACATATCATATCTATATGTTTTTGGAATCAGCAACCGACAAGGAATAAGATGGAATTGTTTTTAAATCGATTTCGGAAATTTTATTTTAATCATAATTATTATATTTTTAATTTTCAGAGCTTGTTTTTAATCCAAATATAACATTATAAGATGTTTGATGGGTTGTTGACAGACCAGCTTTTTTGTCGGTCCGAGGGGGAGCATATCGTCTTTTGTTTCATATTTATTGACCAAGGCCGAAGGCCGCGGTCAATAAATATGAAACAAAAGTCGATATGCCCCCCGAGGACCGACAAAAAAGCTGGTCTGGCAACAAGCCATCAAACATCGTTTTTGTCATCATTTTGGTGGTTCAACATTAAGTGAAAAATCAACACAGGGAGCCATGGTTTGAAACGCGAGTTCTGTTATTATAATGCATGTTCGGGGCCCCAGCATGTTGTTCAAAGCTGGCGTGCGAAAGCAACTTACTGTGTGTGATTTGAGTTTATAATGTTGAGACAAGTATGTCAGGTTTGAGGATGCGAAGTTCTGTAGGTTCCGACTATAGAGTGGTGTGTGAAACCAACAGTAAGCGCCTTTGAGACGATAGTGCCCACATGTTGCATTCGAGCGATGGGATTGTCGTATTTCAAACGAGGTGATTTGCTTGCACAGTCAGCCTTGACCATCTCACAACAGATCTGTTATGTGGATTATCGTGCGACGTTCGAGTCGGGGGCAAGGAATCGCAGGAAGCAAAGATGAGTCTTTTTCCATTGTCACCTTTCTTTCCGGTTGTTGGTGCATATAATATTGTGCGGACAAAATGATGCGACGGCGAGTGTTTTTTGCCTCCAAGATTTTGTGGTGTGGGTATTGTTTTGCTCGTTTCATACCCACACCAAAACCTGAAACACACCCCAACACCCCCCCCCCCCTTACAATCAGTCCATGAACACAAACACTGACACACACAAATTAATGATCAAGTTACCACCCCCCCCCAACCCTTCACTTGCACACCTGCAACGCAGACGATCATATTATTGATTAAATATTCATATAGGTCAGTGTTGGGTTTTTTGTTCTTGTTTGTGTTATTGCAGAATCGGTTTTCTCTTATTGCTACACGTGTCTCTTCATTACATTTCACCATCGCCCTACCACCCTGCCCCTCTCGTTATTCCACCCCTCGGTTTTCAGTGGTAAATATTAGTACTCGAATATTGAAGCTACGTTGAGTCAAAGGTCACAGAAGATTTGCATCGTGTAGCACTGCACGAATTGGGTCAAAGGACACAAACGATTTGCGTCGTGCCGCGAAGGAAAGATAATCGCGATCTTGTTTCTCATTGCCTCTCTGTTTTTCATTAGACTTGTCATTCTGCTTGCTCGGCTTTGTCAGATGTCTTCATTTCTTGTTGCTATGTTCTTTGCTTTTTTATTATTATTTTTTTATTTGCGCTTAGTTTATCGATACAACGTCTTGTGCACGGGTCAAAATGTGTGTGTCAGGGGTCAATATGTTTGACTTAAACTTGACGTTCGTGTTTCTCCAAACAGAGATACACGCACTCCATGACTTTGTGAGAAGATAAAACATATCGATAGGTTTTATTTGTTTGCGATAAAGCATAAATGTATGACCTTTGATGAGGTAGTTTTGTTTTTTGTTTACATTCGTATTTGGAACTTGGCGAAGCAGTGTCGTCTGTTTAGGTCTGGGGAAACGCCAATGAAAAGAGCCGAAGAATCCTCGAGCGTTTCTGTTGGGTTTGCTTTTGATTATCCATGTAATAGGGCTTCCTGCAACTATGGTAACCGGGGATTTATTCCCCGGGGAACATGACATTTATTTCCCAGGTGCTTGTGAATGAAAACTCGTGAAAATGATGACAAATTTATATGTTTTTGGAATCAGAAAATGATGAAGAATAAGATGAATGTAGTTTTGAATCGTTTTATAAAAATATAATTTTTATTACAATTTTTCAGATTTTTAATGACCAAAGTCATTATTTAATTTTTAAGCCTCCAAGCTGAAATGCAATACCAAAGTCCGGCCTTCGTCGAAAATTGCTTTGCCAAAATTTCAATCAATTTGATTGAAAAATGAAGGTGTGACAGTGCCGCCTCAACTTTTACAAAAAGCCGGATATGACGTCATCAAAGACATTTATCCAAAAAATGAAAAAAAAATCTGCGGGTATCATGCCCAGGAACTCTCATGTAAAATTTCATAAAGATCGGTCCAGTAGTTTAGTCTGAATCGCTCTACACACACACACGCACAAACACACACACACAGACACACACACACACACACACACACACACACACACACACACACACACACACACAGACACACATACATACACCACGACCCTCGTCTCGATTACCCTCTATGTTAAAACATTTAGTCAAAACTTGACTATATGTAAAAAAGAAAAGAAAAAAAACCCAGAAAATCTGACGCAAGATCAATGTGAAAAAGGTTTTTTTACTGACTGAATTACCATGTGGGTTTTTTGTTTTTCATTTCATTCCTGTTCTTTTTTGTCTGCGGCATGTTTGATGAAACATTTAAGTGCTACGTACGGTTACAGTTTACAGGGCCGGACCCAGGGGGGGGGGGGGGGGGGGTTCCAGGGGTTCCGGAACCCCACCCGGCCTGGAAAAAGCATGTACCTTGCTTTGAGTGTTTGTTTGTTTTTTTTTTTTAATTGTTTTTTAATAAATTCGCTGATTTGCCCCCCCCCCCCCCCCCCCCAAAAAAAAAAAGGAGGAAACCCCCCCCCCCCCCCCCTTACAACTCATTTGGTCCGGCCCTGGTTTAATGTGTAGGGTAACCAAACCTTTAGCGCTGGGCGCGATAATCTGATGCAATCAGGGGATGTTTTAGTGTTTATCGCGTGCCCAGTGCGACATGGCAGTGTTGCCGAGATTGATGTCTGTGCACTCGCTTCAGAACGAATGCAGGCAACAGAATCGGGTTTGAACTGTAATCTAAATTATCCCCCATATTTTCAACTAATGTTGCAACGACAGTCGTAATAGTCTAGCGTTAAAATCCCCTTTTTGTTATATTTAGTCAAGTTTTGACTAAATATTTTAACATCGAGGGGGAATCGAAACGAGGGTCGTGGTGTATGTGCGTGTGTCTGTGTGTCTGTGTGTGTGTGTAGAGCGATTCAGACTAAACTACTGGACCGATCTTTATGAAATTTGACATGAGAGTTCCTGGGTATGAAATCCCCATACGTTTTTTTCATTTTTTTGATAAATGTCTTTGATGACGTCATATCCGGCTTTTCGTGAAAGTTGAGGCGGCACTGTCACGCCCTCATTTTTCAACCAAATTGGTTGAAATTTTGGTCAAGTACTCTTCGACGAAGCCCGGGGTTCGGTATTGCATTTCAGCTTGGTGGCTTAAAAATTAATTAATGACTTTGGTCATTAAAAATCTGAAAATTGTAAAAAAAAATAAAAATTTATAAAACGATCCAAATTTACGTTTATCTTATTCTCCATCATTTGCTGATTCCAAAAACATATAAATATGTTATATTCGGATTAAAAACAAGCTCTGAAAATTAAATATATAAAAATTATTATCAAATTTTTTTTTTCGAAATCAATTTAAAAACACTTTCATCTTATTCCTTGTCGGTTCCTGATTCCAAAAATATATAGATATGATATGTTTGGATTAAAAACACGCTCAGAAAGTTAAAACGAAGAGAGGTACAGAAAAGCGTGCTATGCAGCATAGCGTAACCACTACCCCGCTCTTCTTGTCAATTTCACTGCCTATGCCGTGAGCGGTGGACCACGAGTATACGGTCTTGCTGCGTTGCATTGCGTTCAGTTTCATTCTGTGAGTTCGACAGCTACTTGACTAAATATTGTATTTTCGCCTTACGCGACTTGTTCATTTTCTTGTGTGCACCAAGATGAATCAAGATGAGACGGTCATTTAGACTGGCAAAAACTCAAATAAGTTATGAAACAATAGACAAAAATGGATACACGTCACCTCGTAAAGGGCCGACCACATTTGGCCGCCGTTTTACGCTCTATGCGCCGCAGGCCGTTTTGTGCGTCGTGCGGGATTTGCCGAGTGGCCACACATCGACGATTTTTTTCACAACGCGATATCAGTGGAGCGGGTCACCTGACAAGAAGGTTCAGTTGCGTTCGACTGCCGCGCCGCGAGCAGCTGACGTCATCGCTCTGGTTTGCTCTGATTGGTCAAATTTCCGTCGTTCTATGTCTGTGTCATAGAAATTAGAACACGCGCTATTCTTCTGCAAATAACGCTTCGCGATCATAGCACGACGCGGTGCGCCGTTTTGAGCATAAGTCAAATGTGGACAGGGTCGGCCGGGAGTGTCTGGTCGGGCCTTTAACGACAGCTTTTTGGCTCACGAAGTGTAGCCTATGCGATCGTAACTTTGTCTGTCTGTGCGTGCGTGCGTATGTGCGTATGTGCGTATGTGCGTGCGTGCGTGTGTATGTCTGTGGTAGAAACTTTAACATTTCGTCATTTGAAGACGTCACATTATGGCGTAAGAGGGTTAGACGTCACGCGAAGGAATGTCTCGGTCATTGTTATTTTGAGCGGGCCGAGACTATTTGGCAGTCGTGTCTGAGTCATTCTCCAAAGCTGGTGAATTCTTAGGTCGGTCACTTAAAACGACATTTTTACAGAAGCAAATGTGGTTAGACTTTTCCCCTTGTTTATGTGGATACAGATATGTTTGAAGAAGCACCCACAGCAAAATGAATGAACATATTTGTATTTTGATATTAAATATAGTGTAATAATGTCAGTAAATCAACAAAAATGGCGTCAGAAAAATGGGAACAGGCTCGGTACATATATTGGAAGCTACGGTCCATTGACACGATAAATTCATTATGCATGATTTGTTGAAAAGTCACTTTGTGAAACGATAAAGGTTCATTCCTGTGCAATTGTTGTTATTTTCTTTGTGTTTGAGACTCCCAAAAATGAAGTTGAAAACAGCCTTTCGTACGCATCGCATGTTGTCACGCTCACTTAGATTTTTTCGACCTCTGTAACCAAACGAATTTCTTTATAATCACTATTTTTTTTACGATCAAGTCAACAAGTGCAGCTTGAAGATGCAGAAAATGCATTCATTCAACCGAGGACACACTTTGGACGAATTTGATGTCTCAGAGAGTGTTTTGTGTCACACGTGATGGCTTCGTAACGGCCGTTTTCATTATAAGCTAGCATCAATTCAACTGAATTAAAACATAAATTTTTATATTTGCACCTTTGTTAATCACCTAGCCATGCAGATGCGTGACGTTTTTTTCACAATTTGTCGTGAATAATGACGTAATTCATGAAAAAAGAAGGTGTAGTTGACATTTTGGACGGCTGCGTTCGTAACGCCCTCTGCTACCGGCGAGATGCAGACCCCGATTGCTTGAGCACCTGGGAATCTTGCATGACAAGGTTGGTATTATTTTGTTGCTCATTCATTTATAAGCATGTTTGTAAAAAAAAAAAAATTAAAACCACGCAAGTGTGAATTCCATGAAGTTCTTCAGCCCCACCGGGTTTCGCGTGTCAGTCCTGTAATCTCATGAAGTGAGTGTAACGGCATCTTCGGAATCTTGCGATTTAAAATAAAACCTTTTCTTAAAACAAAGGTGTATGGTCACGTAGATTGCTCACTTATGACATTGTATTGCATTCTCAAAAGCGAATATTATGAATTTGATACTTTATCCAGTGACCAAGTTTTGTGCGCACCAGTGACAACAATTAGACGTGTTGTGAATGATGTCTCCGGTAGAAGGCTAATTATCCCCCGGAAAATTCCCCCTTGTACATCTGCCCTCTGAACAATTGCCCCTATGACAATTGCCCCCCAGACAAATGCCCCAAACCATGGGCGGACAGTTGCCCCCCCCCCCCCTCCCCCCGACAACTGCCCCCCGAATACCCCCTCCCTCCCCAGAATCGTGTGTGTGTTTGTGTGCGTGTGCGTGTGTGTGTATATGTGTGTGTGTACGTGCATGCGTGCGTGTGAGTGTATGTGTGTGCGTCTGTGTTTGTTTCTGTGTGTGTTTTTCTGTGTGTGTTTTTCTGTGTGTGTGAGTTTGTGTAAGTGCGTGCGCGTGTGAGTACGTGCGGGCGTGTTTGTGTGTCTTTTTGTCTCTGTGTGTCTGTTTGCACGTGCGTGCGTTAAATGTTAACGCGTGCATGCGTGTGTTTTCGAAATGTGTATCTGTGTGCGTGCGTACGTACGTGCGTACGTATGCGTACAGGACGCGGTTCAAGCACCGTTTGGAGAGACCTGCATTATAGTCTGCTTATTCAGTGACACACAAACCCAAACCTGTGTGTGTGTGTGTGTGTGTGTGTGTGTGTGTGTGTGTGTCTGTCTGTGTGTGTGTGTGTGTGTGTGTATGTGTGTGTGTGTGTGTGTGTGTGTGTGTGTGTGTGTGTGTGTGTGTGTGTGCATCAAACGTTCTTGAAGGAATGGTGAATATAAAACTTAAAGCGTTCATTGTAGATATATTTATAATCATGATAGCAAGAGAAGTGTAAAGCGGTCATGCATAGCATACAAATAAAACACATATAGAATTGCAAGTTAATTTGTTTATATATTTGGACAGTAATAATACAATCCAAAGATTGATACTATAAACTTTATATTGCAGGTATTGGACAGAAAGCCTGGTGAGGTGCACTTTGTTTCCATGAGTGGCAGATAAAACACATATGGACAGCACTTGCAGTATTAGTTGCCTTTTGCTTTAAGCTTTATTGTTGTATATCCGGCACATTATGTTGTCAGTTGTTCTTTCGGATTTTTCAAAGTATGGTGTTTGTTTTTGCATGATCTGAATATTGTTGATCACAATAACATTGATATAATTATACATTTTCTGTGTTTTTTTTATATTATATATGTGTGATTGTCAAATACGTATTCAACACCTCGTCAAATTCAAGGTTGTTACAACGTTTTCACATTTACGCAGGATATCTCTCTCTCTCTCTCTCTCTCTCTCTCTCTCTCTCTCTGTCTCTCTCTCTCTCTCTCTCTCTCTCTCTCTCTCTCTCTCTCTCTCTCTCTCTCTCTCTCTCTCTCTCTCTCTCTCTCTCTCTCTCTTTTTCATTTGTCCAAAGCATCAGTGTTCATTATATCCACACAAAAACACTCAAATTAATAACACATTTACTCATGCATGTGTATTCAGCATTGTTTTCACTACGTTACATATACGACGCTTTATATTTGTGTATAATATGTAATGTGTAAATATTCATATGTTGTTGTTTTTCTCTACCTTTTTTTCTACGTGGATATCCGTGTAAATATGTGATTAGATTAGTCCCCTCTCTGGGCGAGGGCTGGTTGAAAAAAAGCTCGTTGTATTGCTTACGCCACAACCCTCGAAAAATAAAATTTGATTTGATTTGATTTGATTTGATTTGATTTGATCTCTCTCTCTCTCTCTCTCTCTCTCTCTCTCTCTCTCTCTCTCTCTCTCTCTCTCTCTCTCTCTCTCTCTCTCTCTCTCTCTCTCTCTCTCTTTCTTATTCCCTTTTTTCTGTCCACAAACCTTTTCTGTCACCAATATAAATGTGTGTACATGTATATTGCATGTACGTGCCAAGGTATATTTAAAAAAAAAAAAATTAAAAAAAAATTAATTATAAAACAAATTATAAAAAAATTATTTCTTTATATTTTTTTTTTATTTCTTTTTAAACAACTCCTTATACATGCTTGTCAAGCTATAATTAGTACAACATATAATCATTCAATATGACTGCATTATTAACAAATTTGTGTCACGATGATGCGCACGTAATGAGACGGGTATACCCCCCTATCAGATACCTGTATTTTGTAAGGAAACGTATTTCTTGCTTTTTCGTTTCTTGCAAACTGTCATTCTGATAACAAAGAACCTTTGAATCAATAATTCAACTCAAATTAGTCAATTTTTATTTTTGGGCCTTATTCCCACTTTTGTTAACCAGTTTTGGAGAATGACTCGTCTGTAAGTAGGCTACATGCAGACAGACAGATCTAGATCTAGTGTCTCTCTTTCTTGCACAGTGTCACCAATGCTTACTGTGTGTGTGTGTGTATGTGTGACGGAGTGATTGAGTTTGTGTTACTGTTTGTCGATTTCTTACGTGAGCCTTGAAGGCTTCGCCTCTTGTTAATGTATATTTTAATGATTGTATCAGCTCTTTACATTTAGTCAAGTTATGACTAAATGTTTTAACATCGAGGGGGGAATCGAGACGAGGGTCGTGGTGTATGTGCGTGTGTGTGTGTGTGTGTGTGTGTGTGTAGAGCGATTCAGACTAAACTACTGGACCGATCTTTATGAAATTTGACATGAGAGTTCCTGGGTATGAAATCCCCATACGTTTTTTTCATTTTTTTGATAAATGTCTTTGATGACGTCATATCCGGCTTTTCGTGAAAGTTGAGGCGGCACTGTCACGCCCTCATTTTTCAACCAAATTGGTTGAAATTTTGGTCAAGTAATCTTTGACGAAGCCCGGACTTCGGTATTGCATTTCAGCTTGGTGGCTTAAAAATTAATTAATGACTTTGGTCATTAAAAATCTGAAAATTGTAAAAAAAAATAAAAATTTATAAAACGATCCAAATTTACGTTCATCTTATTCTCCATCATATTCTGATTCAAAAAACATATAAATATGTTATATTTGGATTAAAAACAAGCTCTGAAAATTAAAAATATAAAAATTATTATCAAAATTAAATTGTCGAAATCAATTTAAAAACACTTTTATCTTATTCCTTGTCGGTTTCTGATTCCAAAAACATATAGATATGATATGTTTGGATTAAAAACACGCTCAGAAAGTTAAAACAAAGAGAGGTACAGAAAAGCGTGCTATCCTTCTTAGCGCAACTACTACCCCGCTCTTCTTGTCAATTTCACTGCCTTTGCCATGAGCGGTGGACTGACGATGCTACGAGTATACGGTCTTGCTGAAAAATGGCATTGCGTTCAGTTTCATTCTGTGAGTTCGACAGCTACTTGACTAAATGTTGTATTTTCGCCTTACGCGACTTGTTTTGTGTTTACGGAAGTCACGAACTATTCCCATGACTCTGTTTAGTTAACATCAGCGACAAAAGAGATCCTTACAGAACTCAACACTCTTTTTGATCCATTCTTTCTTCCAGACCAAAGGTTACCTTAGGAAATGTGAATGTATTAATTCAAAGCCAAGCATGTGAAACGAGTTTCTCCATTTGCAGGCGCCATTTACAATTACGTCTGGCGCCAAGTCGAGAATGATCTCCCTTGCGTGAAAAACCCTAGACGGAAGTTGCGTTGGGTTGGGGATTGGTGGTGATGGACTGATGACTTTTTGGACACTTTTAAGTTTTACAATAGGAGAGGTAGAAAAAGAGACAGGGAGAGAAAGGGGGGGGGGGGGGGGGGGTATTGGAGAGAGACAGAATACAAAGACAATGGCAATGACAAATCCTTATTTCATGGGGGTAATAAAACGATCAATGGATTGAATTTATACACTTAGCCCTCGCCTTTAAAAAGGAGCCTTATCTGGAAAGAAAAATCGCAAAGAAAGAAAGAATGAAGAAATTTTACATATACAGGGAGCGAGAGAGAGAGGGAGCGAGAGAGAGAGGGAGCGAGAGAGAGAGAGAGAGAGAGAGAGAGAGAGAGAGAGAGATTCGCATGCATCCCCTACTCCCCCCCCCCCCCTCCTTATACCCATAGTCATAATGACGCCTAGTTTAAGACGACAATTATGATTCATACACAGACAGACGACATTCATTCATTAGAAGTGATTTCTCTGTCGGTTACACTGAAACATTTCCGTTTGTTGTTTCGTGATGGGTGATAAACCATCATTGACCGGGAAGGAAATCTGTGCGGCGCTGAAGCAGACGAATATTTGTTTCATGTTTTATTCCGCGCAAAGCTGCGAGTTGGGTGCGCGGATTAAATCTGAGCAGGTCCTTTCATTCAGCCAGCGCCAGCACTCGTATTATCTGGGGCAATGTCGTGCAGGCCATTTGTCAAATCTGCAACACAGGATTGCATTGGATGGTGTTAGTCATAAAAGACTCATTGTGGTTGGCTGATGTTTACCTGCCTCGTCGCCATTAGGTGTTAATACACTGTGGACTTTCTGTCGCCATCGCTTGTTGTGGGAAGATAACCACGTCAACATACCATGAGTGATTTCCCCTCTGCTTCCTCTTTCTCTCTTGTTTCCCTCTCTTGCACAGTTTGTCTTTCTGTTTAGTGAATTAAGGTCTATACCCAAATTCCGACTGAAGACGCGTGGCTGTCCTGCTGTTAATCACTGCAATGCTTTGAAAATTAGATCCCCTTTCCTAATGCAATTTATCACAAACGCTCTTCACTATGAATTAACAGAAAAAGTGTCTCACTACCCACGTCAATGTGATGTTTGTATACGCTGTTGACTCTTGTCAGAAGCGTTGTTGATCAAACGTTAAGGTGTGTTTTTCTATACATCTTGGCTTTCGGCACTTTATTACGACCCGCTGTTTATGTGACACTCTGTCAAAAAATCACAAGGGCTTGTGTGCCACAGCTTGAAACGGAATCCTGACAAACTAGGGCCATGCAAGCTGAGAAACTGCTATCTTTACCGAGCAGTACAAGGGCAGACACCATTTGATGAACTTACAACGCGCCACTGATATGAAAAATAACCCAGACCTAACCCCAACAGTCATTAGTTTAAGGACTGCCTATAAAAACTTTCAATAAAAATGTGTAAGCGGAAAAATGAGAGAAAAATAGAACGTGGCATAACGGCACAGACACGGCTTGTGTGTTAGAGGTTTTGACAATGTTAAGAGGCTGGCAGGTTAATGTGTAAAAGGTGTGGCGCTTTCTGTTTGACCTGAGTTTAGAAGCGATCAGTGGTCGACCTTATATTTTGAAGGATTACATTCGAAACAGAAAAGACAGGGGGGGTAGACAGTGTAGTGTTACGGGCTTTATACGGAGTGCCTTATTATGTAGTCTATCATTCCAAAAGCTTCATTTTCTCTGTCCTATAGAAACTTTGTTTTTGTCTGTACCTTTGTAAGGGAAAGTCGCCATTCCCGGAACAGTCGGCCAACTTGGAACACCTCAATATGCGATCAACGGGGAACAATTCATGAACAATTGTTTTGCAGAAATGTCTAGTGACATTCCTTGATATTATTTCAGCAAAAAAAATTACTACCGCGGCAAAACAAAAAAAATGGTACGTTTTTTAAACTTTTCTTCCTTCTTCTTCTTATTTCTACTGTCTACAATTCGTATTATTACTCTTTATCTATATACCTTCACGTAAAATGTTGATTGCTGTGATACACCTTCATAGATTTGCAATAACTTGAACGGAAAAAAAGATTTGAAACGTCACGTGTATCCAACAGAAAAACGCGAAATCCATGCAGGTGCCATGCGGCAATGATGGAACACATAAGAGAGGCAAACATGGAACAGTATTCCAGCTTTGCCGCATTCTGTTCCATCTTACCCTCGTCAAACAATAAACAGAACACTGCTGTTTTATTCACGTATTCAATTCTCTTTTCGGTTTTGTTGTGTTTTTCCTTTCTATAAGTTTTATTGAATGATTGATTGATTTGTTTGACAGTATTATGAGACCCGAACGGCGGTGGTTACCAGAAGAAATGGGCTGCGCTTTGTCGGCAGTGAAAACCGGAGATATGGGTTTGTGTTGCGCATCAAGAGCATGTGTTTTACTGTCACAACTCTTAAAAGTCATTTAGAAGGAAACAAACACATTTGCAAAAGAAGAAGTAAAGTTCACAGGAAGACCTTCTACATTAACACCAGAGATAGAACAAGAACTAATCAATAGCATTCTTGAAGCTGAAATAAATTTGCCAACGTCACCCCCATCGTTGTTTTGTACACTGTACATGAAGATTCTGGTCATTAAGCCTATAATTGCTTGGTGTCAGCAGCAAATGTAAGCTTACCTGCTGCTGATGTCCTGCAACGCACAACCACAAGCTCGTCGAAGAGATCATCATGAAAAAAACAATCTTCTCCTTACAAGCAAAAGCTGGAGATTTCACTTGCAAAAAGGCGTGAAGGTCAACAGAAAAGAGGAAAGAATGAAGCTACAAAATCTTCTGCTCAGAGAAACAAGAGGGGAATATCTTCTGATCAGAGAGAAAAAAGGAGAACATTCTCGACGATGCGTTCTATCCCGGGGGAAAGCACTTGGTACTGCTTCGTGTGTGGCACCAACTCCCCTGAGAACATGATACAGTGCCAGAGGTGCACATAGTGGGCACACGAGGACTGCGCTGACAGCAGCGGACAAAAGGACTTCGAAATCTGTACTTAGCAATTTTTGTGTGTCTGCAAAATCAGTTCTTAAATCTGTTCTTAGTTATTTGCTTTAAGACTTTATGCGTAATGATTTTTACATTTAGTCAATTGGGCAGGTAGCCCTTTTATATCTATTTGTCAACAGAAGAGGGGTACAAATGAACCTGCGAAATTTCGTGGTACTGCTTCATGTGTGGCACCAACTCCCCTGAGGATTATGTTATAGTGCCAGAAGTCTGCGCTGACAGTAGAAGACAAAGGACATTGTCTGCGAAATGTTTGCCTATTTTTTCCTTCTTTTTTTTTTAGGTTTTGTTTTTCAGTCCTTTTTAGACCTAGCCCTTATTTATCTTTTTGTTTTACATTGAAGGCTTACATTTTTATCCGATTCGTTATTTCCTTGGTAAAAATCAAAATATGATGTTGAAAAAAAGACATTTACATGAAATGGCTTAATCAAAATGTTATGACGTATTTATGTATCTTGTGTTTGTGGCAATGTGTGCTTGTTTGTGTGTGAATGAGAGTGTGTGGGTGTATATGTGTGTGGGTGTGAGACACAGACAGAGCTAGAAAGAACAAGTCGCGTAAGGCGAAAATACAATATTTAGTCAAGTAGCTGCCATTTTTCAGCAAGACCGTATACTCGTAGCATCGTCAGTCCACCGCTCATGGCAAAGGCAGTGAAATTGACAAGAAGAGCGGGGTAGTAGTTGCGCTAAGAAGGATAGCACGCTTTTCTGTACCTCTCTTTGTTTTAACTTTCTGAGCGTGTTTTTAATCCAAACATATCATATCTATATGTTTTTGGAATCAGGAACCG
>NC_090249.1:39493797-39547115 GCF_037325665.1 Littorina saxatilis | reverse complement strand
TAAAATAAAGGTTACTAATTTTTTCGTGTTCATAGTCTGTTCAGCTAATTGTATATGCTGTGTGAAATGGATGAAATAACTTTTCTCATGCTTAAAGGTGAGGGGATGGGGAAAGACACCCAGCAAACCAACCTACAATGTAGAGAAACAGACAAACAACAAATGACAGTGTGACCCCCTTTTAAGACCACCAACAATCTGAGAAAATCAGGTCTTAAAAAGGGGGGGGGGGGGGTCTTAAAATGGAGGTAAATGTACAGACATTATGAACAGATAGGCTGTAAAAACAAAGTCTTTAAGAGGGGAGGAGCCTTAAATTAGGGGGTCTTGTTTGTTTGTTCGTTCATGGACTGAAACTCCCACGGCTTTTACGTGTATGTCCGTTTTTACCCCACCATTTAGGCAGCCATACGCCGCTTTCGGAGGAAGCATGCTGGGTATTTTCGTGTTTCTATAACCCACCGAACTCTGACATGGATTACAGGATCTTTTTCATGCGCACTTGGTCTTGTGCTTGCGTGTACACACCGAGGTGAGTCTGCACACAAAGTTGACTCTGAGAAATAAATCTCTCGCCGAACGTGGGGACGAACTCACGCTGACAGCGGCCAACGGGATACAAATCCAGCGCGCTACCGACTGAGCTACATCCCCGCCCCCAGGGGGTCTTAAAAAGGGGATTCCACTGTATCACTGCTTCTGATACTTGCAGAAAATCTATGGAGTCAGCATCCATCCCAAGTACGGCGGTTGGTTTGCCCTGAGGGGAGTCATCATCTTCCAGAAAGTCCACCAGCCCGATCTGCCCCGCAGGGAGCCCGAGGACTGTGTCAAGAGCAGGGAGGATCGCATCAAGCTGCTGGAGGGCTTCAACTACAACTGGCAAGACTGGACATACAGGGACATTGTCCCCGCGCAGGACAAATATTCTGAAGAGCAGATGAAATACTTTGCGACCATGCCCAAAGATCGCAAGGAGGTCGTGGAGGAGATAAAGGCTAAGCACTGCGGTGATGGGAAAGAGTGATGTTATGTCTTTTTCTTTTTGTTTGGGGTTAGGTTGTGTGCCAGAATGCACACAGGTGTTTTGAATGTTTTCAGCGTTACTGTAATTGTTGGGACACAAGTTCTTTTTGTCTTTCCTATCTGATTGTACACTCTTTTAATCTGTCATTCAATTTAAAAAAAAAAATAAAAAATGGGGTTTGGTATATAAATATTCACCAGAAATTTTCTGTGAGCACTTTCTTATGTGTGCCATTACCTTTTTTTTCATAAGTTCAGATAACCCCTGTTATTTTCACATTGTCTGATGATTTGGCAAATTTACATGCAACATTTTGCATCGGAAGATCATGTTTTCCCCTTGACTGTTTTATTGCATGTATACTTTCTCAACAGGGAAAAGGTATGAGATGAATTTGTGTCTGTAACAACAACATTTTAAGGCCATGGACTAGCAGGCAAATCTGTCACATGTACGCTGAATTTTACAGAGGTGTCTGGATGTGTGTGTTTACTTCTCTTTTAACCAGAGGCTCGTCCAAACATTGCACATTTGATGTAGTGTACAAACAACCACCAACAACTTACATTTTAAATTAAAATAAGATAGTTTGTTATCTTGCCTTCTGTCCTAGTATCTGGGACAGAAAGCTTTAAAAAAGACTGTGATGTGGAATTGCTGTAAATATGCATACTTGCTTATGTGATGGTTGTCCACGCATGTGCGAGAGGGAGGGGGAAGAGTGTGTGTGTGTGTGTGTGTGATAATCTGTTAATAATCAGTTCATATCAACTATACTCTAAGAAAAGAGCACATTTTAATGTCAGTGCACAAAAAGGAAGCTAGTTATCACAATGGTGTTATGCTTTTATTCATCACCATGACTACTTCGTATATGGTTGCAATATATGATTATGCACTTTTGATGACGTGATGTACAGGTGTGTTTTTGTGAATTATAGTTTAACTTAAACCATTGATCATTTTCAGTTATGTTTTGCGTTACATGACTGCATGAATGGAAACATTTGTGAAGTTAGGTCTTTCATGAAATGTAGGGAATTATAGTTACATGTTACTGCTATATTTTGTTGTTTATTTGGATGTTGCTTTGATAATCATTTTTGTGTTCTCCAAAACCACAATTGTTTTACAAGCGTTAAGTGGTGCTATTAATGGTTGCCTTTTTATTCAGATTATCGGGCAATGAGTTTACTTGTTTAAATGGACTGGTACATGCCCACATCACCATCGCCACATACACTGTATAGTTTGGCTGTGTTCAGTTGAAATGATTATGTAGGTGCCGAGCAGGAAAACCTTTCTTTGTAGACCACCCTTCTTCGCAGCTATTTACTGTGGGGAAAAAAGCATAATACTGAGTCAAGCCTAAAGACTTGCAAGATATATTTCCTGAAATGTTGCTGGCTTGAGCGAGTCGAGTTTCAGGGGATCTTCAGAAGTCCAGGATTATGATATCCCTTATCCGCAATGGTAGTTGAATTCTATCACAGATGTAGACTTTTAAAGTTCTCCACGTAGAGTGTACCTCTAGATCCCCTTTCAGGGAGGATTCACTCTTTTGATTTTGTCTGAGTCCCACCCCTGTTTAGCTGTTTTTTTGCTAAAACGTGTACTTATTGATGCATTTGATGACTGATTTGTGTGAATTAAGGATTCATATACATGTACGTGCATTCATAAACACACTGATGGTATGGTGTAATTGCAGTAAGCAGATGCTTGACTTGACTTTTTTTTTCTTCTCATTGGTCAGTTTTGGATTATATAAGGAACATAATCTAGCGGTTGTTGGTTTTTGTACTTTGATTTATCTGTATGTTTTTCTGGGTATTTTAGTGCTAGGACTAGCTGCAGAATAGGGGCTGAATTGTTCGGATTGGTATACCAACATGATACTTTATACAGTTAAAAAGACATCTCTCAGGATCCAAATGCCAGGGAGGGGCAACTTCTAAATGGTCTATGAACGAAAATATGACCTGTTTAGTAAGCATACCCTCAAAACGCACTTTTGCAGAAGGTGAACATTCAAAACACCAGTTCTTTGTAACTAAGAGTTTAGTTTACCTTTGAATTAACATTTATGTTTTCCTGTACCATGTTTCCAACATCAGGACAATAAACACACTGCAGGGGCGGATCCAGGGGGGGTTTCCGGGGTTTCCGGACCCCCCCCCCCCCCCCCCCCCCCCCCCCCTGCAGCCTAAAAAAAAAAGTATTAAAAAAAATACATTTAAAAATAAAGAGAAACTGAAGGCTCAAATTGCACCAGATTCCTCCATTTTCCTTGATTTTTATCAACATTTTCCGGGGGAGCATGCCCCCGGGCCCCCCTAGGAGCTGGCCTTTGTCTTCTAAATGACGGTTTCGGAAGGTAGTTGGGTAATTTGCTGGCTCAGGTTGCACCAGATCGGTCAATTTTTCTTTTATGGGTAATCTAATTTGTCTTCTTAAATTTACTTTTTGAAGGTGTATTAGGGGAAGTTTTTTGGCTCAGATTGCACAAGATTGCTCCATTTTCGCGCCCACAACTAAACGCTTCGCGTCGTCGAATTGTCCCTTTAAGGTAGTTCACTGGACCCGTTAAATATAAATTGGTTTCTCCCAAAAGTTGGTTATTTTTTAAGTTCGATCTGTCTGCTATGCATTCAGCATAAAAAAAATATAGGGTAGTGGGTTCGTTTCGGAGCTATGAGTCTCGGAAGACAGTGCCCGTTTTGAATTTTTGACCGAAAAATCGAAAAATGGGTATGTTTTGAAAACGGCCAATTACACAAACATCTGCATAGGAATAGTCATTTAAAAAATATCACCAAAAGCAGCAATGGGCAGGTAACGAAGTGCACTGGTAAACGAAAATGTTGCGCATACTCAAACTTTGTGACGTCACGTCTTTTGCCAGAGTTTATTTTAAATTTGTTCCTCATGTTGAGGTATTTTATTGCTGGTAGCCTGGAAATAAATTACGATTTGATGAGATGGGTTGTAAACGCAAGAGCGATCAAAACGGCATTAAAAAAAACAAAAAAAACGACAGGTTGGTAGTGTTTTTAGGGGGGGTTCACTCCCTTGATTAACCCCACCCTTTGCACTATTACTGTCCAGTGTGCCTCAGAAAAATATGTGTCACGATAATGTAAAGGGCTGTTGTCCGATCATTTGTCTCAGATATATGAGCCAACTAAATTATGTTTTTAAAAACCACTGTTACATATGACCTCTGTTGAAAGTCAAAGGTCACCGCAACTTTGAAAGGCCACAAGTCCGATTCAAATGTAATAAAAACGCCAATCAAAAGGTGGAGGTCACTTGTTTGATACAAGTGTAATAATAAAAATTAATAATCAAGGCTTGGTTTATAATTTTGCTTAATAGTGCGTACTGTTATTTGTTACGGTTTGAAGGCTGGGACTTTTTGAGGGTGGAATTAAAGCAATTTTTCGCCTTATGGGCCCCTTATGCCTCGAAGGACTTCAATTATTGTATTATCTGCTGCCAGCGTACAGTAGAAAGAGGGCTGCATACACAAGACACTTGTTCTTAATACTACTGGCTGTTATTCTAGTTCAAACACCGGTTTTAACATGTGGTATTCTGATGCAATCACGCTGTGAGCATCACGGGTTGGGAGACACTCTCTTACCTGCTACCGGAGCTTCAATGTTAGCTTTGGTGATTATTACGATGTCACTGGCAAAGAGAACGGCTTTGTACCGATTTCATTAGATGCCCACGTGTTTTTGACCTCGTGGTTGGGAGGCGTGTCGCATTGTTTTTATTTCTGGCGGTGTCGTCATTTTCTGACGTCATTCACTTACGCTGCCTGAAAAATGTGACGTTTGTTCTATTCACGTCATTCGAATGTTCGACGTGTTCTTCTTCTTCTTCTTCTTCTGCGTTCCCTGTTCGATGTGTTCGAATTCCCAGCCTGCCAGGAAAAAATGGCGACACAACTCAGTGGCTTCCTTTTGTGTATGAAGAGTAATGTCCCTGTCTCCATTTGACCTGCCTTAAGAAATTTGGAAACCCCCATGATGTGATCCGCCCCTGCACTGGCTATTGACGTTTTATAATTATATACAAATGAATCGGTTTTCTTTTCAAGAACGGTACCGTCTAGTAACAATCGCAAGCTTGCACATTGACTATTAAAATTATGCAAATGACAAATATATTCTTGCTAGTTGCTATCTTTTTGGAATGGGTTCATGATTCTGCTTTATTTTAAAGCAAAGACAGATGACACTACGACACTACATACTGATGTAAAACATACTGTCCGGTCAATTGTCTACAGATAAATTCTCAACAAGGATGTAGAGGCCCTCCTATTTACAAAATTAATACTGTACGCGAAGCTGTATCTCTACTATTTGTTAACAAAGAAATGCATTTCATGCATAATGCCAGAGTTTGAAAAAGAAACCTGTAAACATAGTTTCTTCTATATCCATAGCGATTTACTCACATAACCGGTTCATGAATTCAGTCTTTCAGTCACGCTGGCATTTGCCATCACAGAAGCAAAGAGCAGTGCAGGGGACACCCGCTGTGGCACAGCTATACGGACCTCTACAACCTTTCTTGCAGCTGCATTTTACTAGTTCAGAGCAGATCTTAGATGCATCTGGAAGTGATGTCCAAACAGGCGAATAAGTTCCATCAAGTTCCATCAACTTCTTCCCAGCCCCAGCTTGCAGGATCTGGAATCTCTGGCTGCGGAATGAGAGCTTCCTTCCAGATGATCTTTGCGTGTGTTCAAGAAGAGCAGCTTGAGTGGGTGGGGTGTTTTCCAGCATGCGCCCTTTCTTCGTGAACAGGTGTTTTCTGGCATGGTTCACCTTGTCGGAAACACTGGTCTTGTCGAACATCAACGAGACAAAGCGCTCAATCTGGCTGAACTTGTCCGGTGATGCAAGCACCCAAAGGAACAGCTGTGAATTCTGGATCAGACATCCACACTTTCCAGCATCTCTTCTTACTGACACCAAAGAAAGATGACACAGTGTCGCAGCCAGTCAGAGAATGAAACATCAGAGGTGCTGCTGATTTCTCTGGGCGTAGTCGTGAATAGGCAGAAGACGATAGTGGGATCCAGCACAAATGCAACCCACAGGTTTTCCAGCTGGAGGGAATGGTAGTGAGCTGTTGCAAGCACCACTACATCAGTGTCTAAATTCCTGATCATGACGTCAGTGTGATTCATTCTGGCCAGGTCAGAACAGTGTACAACCAGTCTGGTGTCAGCCTCTACGTGTGAACAAGGGGACAGCCTGGCTCTTTGGTCTTCACTAATGTCACTAGAACTAACAAAGTCCACACCTTGTGTTGCAATGACCACTTTCCCGTCTTCCTTGACGAGCTTCAGATTTTCAGACAGGATGAAAGAGCTCTTCTTTGTTTTGACTGTTTCGTAGGAATTCTGGCCAGTTGCGTGGCAGAGCAACGTCTCCTTTCACTCTTCTCCTCATGCCAGAGCCTCGTTTCTTCCTCACTGATGACTTCAGACTGTTGTCACGGTAACAGTCCCAAACAATGTCAACGCGATCAGCGTTAGACAGGCACAGTATGACATATGCTAAAAAGACAGAATCACTGTACTCTTGGAATGTTTGTGCTTGGCGTGGCTTCAGAATGTGCACCAGCGCAGCACCATCAATGAGAACAGCTGATACTTGTGGTTCAGTGAGTACTGGGTCATGAGTTTTCTCAAAACAGTGCAGGAGATCGCTTTTGTTGCCGTGGCGCAATTCTCCAGAATCTGAGATTGATGGAGGGAATGACTGGTTTTCGTGCTGAAAGAATTCATCAAGGTCTTCTCCTCTAGCCTGACATCCAACATACAATCTTGCAAACAAACCACAGTTGGTCTTGGCTGTCTTCAGCTTCAGATTCTTGGTCATCTGAGTAGACTTGTTCTGATTTCTGAAAAGGGCTACTCTGTTAAGGTGAATTGGGTCTGACAGTGGCTTTGACCTTTGCAGCAGCCTTTCAGCTAGTTTCAACCGGCTCAATCTGGCCGAATTATCTTATCATGGCTTACCCGTGAAGTGCAAAACCCTCGTCTGGCCATGTGAGCCAGTCCCAACATCGTGAGACGTGACTTGTTGTCAACTTGAGGGTCAATCTTCAAAGCAGCTTCCCGAATATGTGACTCAAGCTGGTATGTAGAACCTCCAGAAAGATTTCCAGTTTTGCCACAGTTAAACATACAGGTCTCTTTCTTGTGGAGAAACTTGCCCACTCTCTCTGCGTGATCTCTTTCCTGTCTCGCCTTCATCTTTTTCAGATTCATCATGCATGCCGTCTCTTTTCAGCTCTGTCCAACATTCTTTGGTTGTAGTTAGCACGGCAGTTCTTGTGCCACCTAGCTCCATGTTTGGCTAACGAAGACGCAATCCCTGACCCATCATTGAATTTGTCTATTTTCAGTGATGACTGAAACGCTCCAACTGCTTTAAAACCTTTTAAATGTCTCTCTGCTGTGCTGTAGCTTTCTTCGGTGGGATTTATCAGCTTTTCTGTTGTGTCCTTCTGGCAAAAGATGCACAGGCTCCAGTCCATGTGTTTATTTACGCCGCTTGCAATGTCTTCACTGCTTCAGTCTGAACACACACTGTTAAGTAACGTGTTAGATATACACATTATTTAGGTCCCTGGGCTCACCTGTATATCACCAAAGCTTTGGTGTGTTCCCTGGTCAATTCAAGCTTATTATTTACCTTCTTTTGTCTCTATTTGGGAGCACCTACAAATATAGCCTAACCCGAAGGTTCCAAAATATGATGTTTGGCTCATTTTTCAACCATTTATTTATTTTTTCACTTAAAGGCATTAAAAAGACAACAACAACCCAATAATATGGATTTATTATGTTTATTCAGTCTTATATTATAGTTTATATGTGTTAAAACGCCCAAACTGTGTGTTTGACATTGTTCGCGACTGGGCACTTCGTTGCCCAGCAACCAAATTTACCAGAGGACAAAAATTGCTTGCCCCCCCCTGGAATTTACATTCTTTGGATGTCTTCTAACAGCACACCAAATGATATGTTGGTATACAAATTTGAACAATCGTTTCAACTGGGGGCCCCACTATTATGTCGTGCTGTTGTGAAGGGTTGACTGTGGCAGGTTTTCATGCACAGACTTCTTGGTAAGCCCTGGAATTATGTTGCTTTTGCAGCTTAATTATAGAACAGCGAAAGATGCACAAAAACCTCATAGCTTTGATCTGAGTTTTCATGATTCCACCGTTTTTATGATTGTAACCGAGTGCCGAAACACTACGATCACCTCGGGAGGCGAAGTGCAATCAAACAGGATTGAAAATGTTAGGGCCAATTTCTTAGCCCTATAAAAACTGTTATGCAAACCCGAAGGTTTCCATGAACATACAGACAATCGGAAACCACCAGACCCCATCACAAACAGAATTCCACAATACACCGGTGTTGACTTTTAAAGGCCAACAACTCGGGTGCAGAGTCTGCTGTGAAAGGAGCGGTAGCCTCCCCTGTCACATGATAAAAAGGAGTTGGGAAGTAAAGCTTTGTTATAAACACAGTTGGAAGGTGTTTGTTTTTCTTTCAGAAGTATGATGATGATTAATGTCTTGCCTTTTAGTACTTCTGCTTCTCTGCCACATGTGTGATTGTGTGTGTGTGTGTGTGTGTGTGTGTGTGTGTGTGTGTGTGTGTGTGTTTGACAGCGAGAGAGAGAGAGAGAGAAAACAGGGCAGCAAGCCGTTGAACTTGGAACACAGCGTTTCAGTCAAGAATTGCCAGTTGTGTTGCCAGTCACTCGGCTGCACGACACCAGGACGGCTACACAAAGGGACATGATTGTCCTTTCAAGGACATAAGCATGGTTAGGCCAACAACAAAAAGTCTGTTTACGGTATCCCGACCGACCCTATTTTTTCGCATGACCCTAGACTTTTTTTGGCATTTGGGGAAAAAAAAATCTTTGTTTTTTGGCAAAATAACTTTACAAATATGGTTTTTGGGAAGAAAAAAAAAATCCGACTTACCGACCCTATTTTTTGGGCCTATGTTACCGTAAACAGACTATATATTTTTTTGGTCTTACCGACACAGATCTGTTCGGCCGTTTACGACTTGGAGACATACCAAAATACAACAGCTTGGCAGCTTTCTGTGCAGTGCGGGAATGTTTTGCCGAATTAATTTAGCAGATTGACATAGAATTTAGATATCACTTCCGATATCAATTCAATAAAAAAATAAGTCATATTCGGCACAGAAAGCAACCATGCAGGCTGTTGATTTTTGGCATGTGTTTAAGTTGAATAGAAGGACGCTATTATCTGGCGCAAAAACTTGGACAGTAAGTGAACATGGTCGCGTACACGAGAAGGAAAGAAACGTCTTAGATGTCGGTTGAATGCATCCCACTAACCTGCAAGACGGCTTACAACTCTTGGCAGCACATTTAGTGCTGTGCAGGGCACCGAGATTTGGTATAGTGGAAGGCTGTACAAAGCTAAACTGGGCGCCGTCAGCGACAATGTTAGACTTTATTACGATGATGAGGACCATAATCTGGGTTGGCGGTTAGCTGCTGTAAAGATGATTAATCTGGGAGTTTCAAGTTATGTTTTATGTTACATTGTTGCAACGTGGGAAGGTGTTTATGTTCGCCGAGAACTGTTTGTAAGCACTGGGGTTGTGTAGCTTCATCTGGAACTCTAAAACAGTATTTTCAGTATTGTTGATAACATGTTCTGTCTGATTTAGGGTATTCAGCTGGTATTTCCTTGTTTTCACTACCTATTTTATTCATGTTTTTATTACTTAGTTAGTGGAAGAATCTTTTGTAATGTATGTTTGATGGTGTATGCTTTTAATTAAGCGTTGCTGACTATGAATGTAGATGTAAATGCTTGTATAACTGTGTTTTAATTTTAAATGTGTCAAGCGCAAAAAGCATAATTGTAAAGTTATGATGTTGTGCTATATAAATGCTCATTTATTATTATTATATTATTATTATTATTATTACTGTATTATATAAAACAGAGCCAGGATGTAGCCCAGACACAAGAGACAGAGCTAGGGGAAGGTTGCCTAATATATGGACCACTGCCTTATCTGGGTCACCACCTCCTGTTCTGATAAACTAACGGTGCTAGAGCGCTCAAAACAATTTCATTCGCTGTATTCACCCTCTCTGCATAACCTGCTCATGTCAAAACAGTTGCAGAAACCACAAGCCTCAAAACCGTAAGGCTTTTTCTCCTTTTTGCACTTTTGGGTGCATTCACTCTAAGTTTGACGCCTAAAACGAACTAGTTTCTGTCCACAGCCAAAGCTGTTGTCACACAAAAATTGCTATATATGACAGCTAAGACTGCATTTGTTACATTTCAGCTGTGTTGACCTCAAGTTTCTACTGCAAACAAAAACATAATAGCAAAATCTCAAAGTACGTGTGTACCGCCTAATATGGACCACCTTCCACAAATCGAATAAAATAAAAGCTAAAGGCTAGTTTCATTAATTCGACATTAAGAAGCTCGCTGAAATAAACCTATAACTAGCCCTCGAGCTTTCAAAAACAAATCAAACAAATAGTCTTCTTCTCGTGGAAGTTGATAATTTCATTTATTTTCACTCTACGTTTTTGATAAGTTTCTTTAGTTTCCTGTTGTGCTTCAAATAATGTTCTCATCAAGACGAAATAGATAAATCTAAAGTATATTTGAATTAGTCTGACTTGCACACTAAGTTGTATCATGCTATTTTGAAATATAGGGGGCTTTTTACAGTGATTCGTGAAGGCCTCTTCACTGGTCCATATTAGGCGCCCAGGCTCCTAATGTATGGACCATTTGTGAATTTTTCTGTATTTAATTTTTGCTGAATGTCTATCAAAGCTAATTCACTCTAATCAGGCCAAACGGTTAACCTGAGAGAGAAGGACTACCAAACACAAAATGAAACTTCTTCGCAAGAAAACAAGCTAGTCGTCAGCAAGAAACAACAAGAAATTCCTCCGAGGTAGGAAAAACACCCCCGTTGGTCAAAGGGAAATAACCATTCTCACTGCCACCAACTGAGAAGGTTATTTCCCTTTGACCATTAATATGTCCCTCTATAAGTCCTTGTAGAATCTTAATCCAGCAATAACTCCCTAATCGTGTGTTTGACTGGTCCCAATTTTTGTAAGGACCGTCTCAGGAATGTATAGAACCTGTTCACCAAGTTTGGTGACGATCGGTCCGTTCATTCTTGAGATCTATATGCGAACACAAACACACAAACAAACAAACAAACACATCGACCGAAACCTATACACACCCCTATACCGGGGGTGTAAAAAGTGGTCCATAATAGGCAACCTTCCCCTACATCTGTCGAGCCTGCTTACATGTTGGTCCTTTGTACAAAAAAAAACCTTAGCGGCAAAGTGTGACAGTGCCGCCTCAACTTTTACAAAAAGCCGTATATGACGTCATCAAAGACATTTATCAAACAAATGAAAAAAACGTCTGGGGATATCATGTAAAATTTCATTAAGATCGGTCCAGTAGTTTACTCTGAATCGCTCTACACACACACACACACACACATACACACATACACCACGACCCTCGTCTCGATTCCCCCTCTATGTTAAAAACATTTAGTCAAAACTTGACTAAATGTAAAAACACCACCACCACATGTTTTCATAGATTCCAAGAGACGAACCATACAGTTGTTTAAATGTTGTTTTGGCATGAAGTTTCAGTTGAGTTTTCCGGATGTTACCTATTCAGCCGTGTATTGATTTTCTCGAGGGGGAAGGGAGGAGGGTGGCAGCCATTCCTTTACACCGGTGGCATGCATGAATGCACGTGCCTCAATGGAAACAGACGGTGCTCGCTGGCAAAGTTTACATATTTCATCACGCACACACAAGGCTCTATAGAGGATGTCCATTATGTCGCAATGGATCAGCAGATTAACTCGTCATGATTATTTCATCCGTTTCAGCTTCAGTACTGGAACAAGAGAGAGATTTCAATATTCTTTTTGTGAGTGTGTGTGTTTCTCGACCGGTTCTTGTTGATTCAGAGGCATGGGTTCTTGTCTGCTTCTGTGTGTGTGACGGTGACTGGGTTATTTTGAGCCTCATAATTATAGAGCCAGTTTTGACAGGATTGGTTGAATTAGAGCTGCCAATGGCTCTAATCGGGATGCAAACGATGGCTGCTTGAAACGGTGTGTGTGTGTGGTCGCCTATCTCTCTCTCTCTCTCTCTCTCTCTCTCTCCTCTCTCTCTCTCTCTCTCTCTCGTCTCTCTCCCCCCCCCCCGCTCTCTCTCTCTTCCTCCGTCTCTCTTCCTCTCACTCTCTCTCACTCTCTCTCTCTCTCTCTCTCTCTCTCTCTCTCTCTCTCTCTCTCTCTGTGTCAAGCTCTCTCTGTCTCTGTCTCTCTCATTCTCAAGATCAGTCAACATTTATCGGATCCGCGTATCCGGCGGCGCGTATAGCTTCAGTAGATTAGAATCGATGATAAAAAGAACTGTATTAGAAAAGTGTCTGGACCGGAAAACACTCAGCCAACAACTAATTAATGAATAAAACATGCTACACACAATATTTATCATTAGCGGGTCGTTATATCCACTTACACCGGCAACATCTGTTATAAGAACGCAGCCCGCTCTATAGGCCTACGATATGTCCTGGCGGAGCCGGCTAATTTGCATATTCAAATTTGAAGATCCACGTGTCAACATCGTCATTGGTCTCGTGAAGCGGTGCCGACTAGGTTTAATCACTCTCGCCTGGCTGTTAGTTCATGGAATTGTGAACACGGTTTCGATCCTACTCTGTGGAAAGAGCAATGTTATATTTTAGTTTTTTAGGAATTGATTGGTTTGCACTCAATGAGTAGGAAGTGGGACCAATAAAGTTTTTAATGGTTATTTGCCATTGAAACTGGCATTGTTGGAGGTTTCAAGTTTTTTTCATGCTGGGGGAGTGGGTTTGCAGGATCTTAAGGAAGGGGGGGGGCCCCAAACATTTTAATTTGCACAAACTTGAAGTTGCGAAGAGCCCGAACATGCTAGGAGGGTCCGGGGGCATACCCCCTCAGAATTTTTTTTTCAATGAAGCAAAATGCTGCAATCTAGGGCCACCTGAGCTTTTTTTTTTTTTTTTGGTTTGCTTAACGCCGCCCAGCCGACCACGAAGGGCCATATCAGGGCGGTGCTGCTTTGACATATAACGTGCGCCACACACCGTAAGACAGAAGTCGCAGCGCAGGCTTCACTGTCTCACCCAGTCACATTATTCTGACACCGGACCAACCAGTCCTAGCACTAACCCCATAATGCCAGACGCCAGGCGGAGCAGCCACTAGATTGCCAATTTTAAAGTCTTAGGTATGACCCGGCCGGGGTTCGAACCCACGACCTCCCGATCACGGGGCGGACGCCTTACCGCCACCTGAGCTCAGAAACTGTCATTTAATCATCTCTCTCTCTCTCTCTCTCTCTCTCTCTCTCTCTCTCTCTCTCTCTCTCTCTCTCTCTCAATCTCTCTCTCTCACTCTCACTCTCTCTCTCTCTCTCTCTCTCTCTCTCTCTCTCTCTCCGGCTCTCTCTCTCTCTCTCCGTCTCTCTCTCTCCGGCTCTCTCTCTCTCTCTCTCTCTCTCTCTCTCTCTCTCTCTCTCTCTCTCTCTCTCTCCGGCTCTCTCTCTCTCTCTCTCTCTCTCTCTCTCTCTCCGGCTCTCTCTCTCTCTCTCTCTCCGTCTCTCTCTCTCTCTCTCTCTCTCTCTCTCTCTCCGGCTCTCTGTCTCGCTCTTTTTTTTATATTTAGTCAAGTTTTGACTAAATATTTTAACATCGAGGGGGAATCGAAACGAGGGTCGTGGTGTATGTGCGTGTGTGATTGTGTGTGTGAGTCTGTGTGTGTGTGTGTGTGTAGAGCGATTCAGACTAAACTACTGGACCGATCTTTATGACATTTGACATGAGAGTTCCTGGGTATGAAATCCCCGAACGTTTTTTTTCATTTTTTTGATAAATGTCTTTGATGACGTCATATCCGGCTTTTCGTGAAAGTTGAGGCGGAAACTGTCACGCCCTCATTTTTCAACCAAATTGGTCGAAATTTTGGTCAAGTAATCTTCGACGAAGCCCGGACTTCGGTATTGCATTTCAGCTTGGTGGCTTAAAAATTAATTAATGACTTTGGTCATTAAAAATCTGAAAATTGTAAAAAAGAATAAAAATTTATAAAATGATCCAAATTTACGTTCATCTTATTCTCCATCATTTTCTGATTCCAAAAACATATAAATATGTTATATTTGGATTAAAAACAAGCTCTGAAAATTAAATATATAAACATTATTATCAAAATTAAATTGTCGAAATCAATTTAAAAACACTTTCATCTTATTCCGTGTCGGTTCCTGATTCCAAAAACATATAGATATGATATGTTTGGATTATAAACACGCTCAGAAAGTTAAAACAAAGAGAGGTACAGAAAAGCGTGCTATCCTTCTTAGCGCAACTACTACCCCGCTCTTCTTGTCAATTTCACTGCCTTTGCCATGAGCGGTGGACTGACGATGCTACGAGTATACGGTCTTGCTGAAAAATGGCATTGCGTTCAGTTTCATTCTGTGAGTTCGACAGCTACTTGACTAAATGTTGTATTTTCGCCTTACGCGACTTGTTTTACATTTAGTCAAGTTTTGACTAAATGTTTTAAAGGCATAGAAAGCTGATGAATATACACGCTAATTGCTTTACCCAGAGCTGGAGACAGACTAAATTAAGTTCCCTGCAAAATATTGTGGTCTAGGAGCCCTTAAATGTTGAGATATTTGAATTTTTATTTTGATCTAGATGGTCCTATTTATAGATTTGGCAACACATGTAACGTTGATGCAAGGGAGCTAACACCGCGGCTTTGTTGACATCCTCACTTTTTCAGAGGCTAGAACAAGCTGTAATGCATGTATTATGGTCCGCGCATGGTGACATATCGTCATTATATGGTCTTATGGTGCGTTTGACATCGATTGTGGGCAAACTACACTTTGTAAACACGGGAGTGCGTTAGTATGCCTTTAACGTAGAGGGGGGAATCGAGACGAGGGTCGTGGTGTATGTGCGTGTGTGTGTGTGTGTCTGTGTGTGTGTGTAGAGCGATTCAGACTAAACTACTGGACCGATCTTTATGAAATTTGACATGAGAGTTCCTGGGTATGAAATCCCCGAACGTTTTTTTTCATTTTTTTGATAAATGTCTTTGATGACGTCATATCCGGCTTTTCGTGAAAGTTGAGGCGGCACTGTCACGCCCTCATTTTTCAACCAAATTGGTCGAAATTTTGGTCAAGTAATTTTCGACGAAGCCCGGACTTCGATATTGCATTTAAGCTTGGTGGCTTAAAAATTAATTAATGACTTTGGTCATTAAAAATCGGAAAATTGTAAAAAAAAATAAAAATTTATAAAACGATCCAAATTTACGTTCATCTTATTCTCCATCATTTTCTGATTCCAAAAACATATAAATATGTTATATTTGGATTAAAAACAAGCTCTGAAAATTAAATATATAAAAATTATTATCAAAATTAAATTGTCGAAATCAATTTAAAAACACTTTCATCTTATTCCGTGTCGGTTCCTGATTCCAAAAACATATAGATATGATATGTTTGGATTAAAAACATGCTCAGAAAGTTAAAACAAAGAGAGGTACAGAAAAGCGTGCTATCCTTCTTAGCGCAACTACTACCCCGCTCTTCTTGTCAATTTCACTGCCTTTGCCATGAGCGGTGGACTGACGATGCTACGAGTATACGGTCTTGCTGAAAAATGGCATTGCGTTCAGTTTCATTCTGTGAGTTCGACAGCTACTTGACTAAATGTTGTATTTTCGCCTTACGCGACTTGTTTTCATTCCCGGGTCCCCTTAGCCCACCTCTCCCTCCCTAAATCCGCCACTGGTTTGTCTATTTTTACAAAACAGTTGCAATTAAATATTTACTTTGCTATGCTGCAGGTGTGCATAAGAAATGCACGCACACACTATCAAAACACGTACGCAAACGTGCACACTCGAACGGCGAAATGCGAAAATGGCTGCGGCACACATTCATACAAGCACAGACAGGCATGCAGACTGTCAGACAGACATATAAACAGAGGCAGACAGACAGACGAACAGACGGGCGTCGAGCGCATTCACACGCACGCTCGTAACGCTACACTCGAACCCACGACCTCCCGATGTATGTGTGTATGTGTGTGACAAGAATTTCTCAAAAACTACTCGACGTAAATGGATGCAATCATTTTTCAAGGACGTTTTTCTCCGTTTTTTGATGGCGCTATTTGATGACGTCATTTATAGGTTTTACTACAAGTTGAGGCGGCACTGTGGCTGTCGCATTTTTGAAGCTATTTCTTTGAAATGTTTACCAAATATTCTTTGGTTTAGTCCAAACTATGAATTGGATTTCAGCTTAATTAGTACCTTCATTCTTTGATTTTGAAATGTTGGTTCAAATGTTTTTTTCTCTCTCACTTATTCCCTCTCTTTTTACATTTAGTCAAGTAAAAAGTAAATTTTAAGGGGCTTATTGTCCGTCAGGTCTTAATTGCCTATATTGGACATGAATTGGTTTATACGATTCGAGTTTTTACGCCCTCACGGCTTTTGATGTATGCGTGTTTAGGTGGTATCAGCCATCTGCACTTATGGTAGAATGACCAAGATCTTTAACGTGCCATTGTGGCGACACGGGGGTGGGAGATGGATACCGTCTCTGGGTCTGCACATAAAGTTGACCCGTGTCCGTCCCGGCCCGGATTCGAACCAGCGACCTTTCGATCACAAGTCCAGTGCTCTACCACCTGAGCTACCCGGGCCCCCCTCATAATCAAGTTTTGACTAAATGTTTTAACATAGAGGGGGAATCGAAACGAGGGCCTAGGGTCGTGGTGTATGTGTGTCTGTGTGTCTGTGTGTGTGTGTGTGTGTGTGTGTAGAGCGACTGGACCGATCTTTATGAAATTTTACATGAGAGTTCCTGGGTATGATATCCCGAGACGTTTTTTTTTATTTTTTCGATAAGTGTCTTTTATGACATCATATCCGGCTTTTTGTAAAAGTTGAGGCGGCACTGTCACACCTTCATTTTTCAATCAAATTGATTGAAATTTTGGCCAAGCAATTTTCGACGAAGGCCGGACTTTGGTATTGCATTTCAGCATGGAGGCTTAAAAATTAATTAATGACTTTGGTCATTAAAAATCTGAAAATTGTAATTAAAATCATTTTTTTTATAAAACGATCCAAAATTACTTTTATTTTATTCTTCATCATGTTCTGATTCCAAAAACATATAAATATGTTATATTCGGATTAAAAACAAGCTCTGAAAATTAAAAATATAAAAATTATGATTAAAATTAAATTTCCGAAATCGTTTTAAAAACAATTTCATCTTATTCCTTGTCGGTTCCTGATTCCAAAAACATAATATGATATGTTTGGATTAAAAACACGCTCAGAAAGTTAAAACGAAGAGAGGTACAGTAAAGCGTGCTATGCAGCACAGCGCAACCGCTGCCGCGCTGAACAGGCTCGTCACTTTCACTGCCTTTTGCACTAGCGGCGGACTTCGGTCATTGTGAAAAAATGCAGTGCGTTCAGTTTCATTCTGTGAGTTCCACAGCTTGACTAAATGTAGTAATTTCGCCTTACGCGACTTGTTTCTCTCTCTCCCTCTCTTCTCTCTCTCCGTCTCTCTCTCTCTCTTTTCTCTCTATCTCTCTTTTCTCTCTCTATTTCTCTGTCTTTCACGCTCTTTCTGCCCGTCTGTCTGCCTGCCTGCCTAGACGTCTGTCTGTCTGTCTGTCTGTCTGTCTGTCTGTCTGTCTGTCTGTCTCTCTTATTTGCTCACTGTCTATCTCTGTCTCTATCTCTGTCTGGCTCTGTCTGTGTGTGTGTCTGTGTGTGTCTCTGTCTCTTTCTCTCTTTCTTTCTATCTGTGCCCTTGTAAATAATGTACGTTAGAGAGAACCCGACGTATTTCAGTGCATTCGATAAACTGAATGGCTAATCACCCCGCAGCGTCCTTGTTTCATTTTCTCTCTTTGAAATTTCAATGTTGGGTTGTAAAAATGTTGACCGTATTGTTCTAAGTCACGAACCAATGCTTTGAAAACAATGCCGATTTTCATGTTTAAATTGATTATTTTGTGTATCCTTGGCACCGGACGAATCATATTTACAACACATGCTTTTCTTTATTTACTGCTTGTAAACATGCATTTAACACATCGTTCAAAATACAAAGGAACGTGAATGAAGGCGGAAACGGGAGACTTGTAACGAAAGCTTCGGTTTTCTCAGCAACTCACACAAAATCATACAGAGAGAGGGAGAGAGAGAGAGAGAGAGAGAGAGAGATTCAGATTCAGATTCAGATTCAAAACTTTAATACAAAGGGATAAAGGTTTTAGGCAATGCCTAATCTTCCAACCTGTCCCTTTTAGACATACATGACATTATACATTACAATTATATATTTATATAACATGTATTGAACAGCCAAACGAATAACTAATTAACTAAGAATTTGTAATCAGGTTAAAAGTAACAAAACACTAGTTATAATAACGTGGTTCATTGATTATTAAAATGATGATTAAGATGTTATGCAGTAACAGTTATGATTTTAAAGCGTAGGGAGAGAATTATTTTTGACAAAGATATTTTCGAACATTTTTTTTAAAAGATGAAAGGGTTTGACATGTTTTACAGTACATTGGAAGTATATTCCACACAAGCGATCCCCAGTAGGATAAACTAGATTTATACAAATCAATGCGTGGGAGCGGTAGCGTATAATTCAAAAGCCTCGCTCTACCAGGAGGACGCTCAAACAGGTCTTGGATGTATGAAGGTGTTTCATGGTTGTACATTTTAAACATGAAAACACTAGCATTTAAAAAGAACTGCTGATGTAGCGGAAGAATGTTCAGTTGAGTGTATTTTTCTTGAGTAGTCATATTGGGATCTCGGTTTAATAACTTTACACCTCTCTTGTGAAGTGTGTTTATTTTCTTTATATGAACATCACTGGCATTGCACCAGACAGTAGATGCATAGCAAATGTGAGAGAGACAGTGTGCGTGGAAAAACATTTTGAGGGCATCCACAGAAACAACGCACCAGAGCTTGTTAAGTAAGAAAAGGTTCCTAGAAACTCGTTTATAAACTGTATCAATGTGAGAGCGCCAGTTAAGTTCATCATCAATTACAACTCCAAGCACACGGTGTTGATGGACTTGAGCAATGCTAACTGTACCATGCATAAGATCAAGGCTCAGAGGCTGTCGCTGGTGTTTTTGTCTTGTGGTTATTAACATGCTTTTTGTTTTCTTAGGATGCAGTGCCATTCTGTTACAATTACACCAATCATTAATATTTGCTATACTTTCTTGGAGTACTTTTCTTATGAGATTTATATCTGTATTACTGCTGTGAAGTGTTGAGTCATCCGCAAAAAGATCAAGTACAGCATTTTCTTGTTTGAGGTGTAATGGTAAATCATTAATGTATAGTCCAAACAGTAAGGGACCAAGGATAGAACCTTGTGGGACTCCACATTTTACAGTGCCTTGTGATGAATATGAACCGTTTAGGTAGACTGCTTGTTTCCTATCTGACAGATATGATGTAAAAAAGGACACAGATGAGCTATTTTGCAGGTAAATAAGTAATTTGTCTAACAAAATAGCGTGATCAACTAAGTCAAATGCTTTCCTGAGATCAAGGAATACCGCTCCAACCATTTCACGGTTGTTTATTGCTTTTAGCCAGGTATCACAGAGCCGGGTAAGGGCAGTATGACATGAATGTTTAGGACGAAAACCTGATTGATAAGGATGAAAAATATTGTTTTCTTCAACATATTTAAGGAGATGGGTGTGTATATGCTTTTCCAGGGGTTTAGACAGTATAGAGAGAATAGATATCGGTCTGTAGTTGTCAAGGCTATCGGTGTCTTTTGACTTTGGTACTGGAATAACTTTAGCCGTTTTAAACACTGATGGGAAGACATTCTTCCTGATAGAGAGATTGTATACATGGGTTAAACTGTTTACAATATAAGGAAGTGACATTTTTACAATTTGTGAATTAAGATTGTTTGTGTCCATTGTTTTTTTGTTATTTAGTTTAGAAATTAGTGCACCAACTTCAACGACTGTGATTACAGGTATATCAAACGAGTCAGATGGCAAAAGTTTCTCATTACAAAATTGACTGAGTACTTCAGGCACCTTATAGCCAATCTGATCAGAACTGGCTGAGGAATCAAGAACATTGTCGGTCATAGATAGAAAGTAACTATTACAATCATCAGCAGTTATATTAGGATTAATACAGGATGGGGCTTTGCGTGATTTACTAGTCAGTTGATTCATTGCACGCCAAATTTGACATATGTCATTTTTATCTATTATAAGATTTTGAAAATATTTCTTTTTTGCAAGTTTCACCAATTCAGAAATTTTGTTTCGCATTTTTTTGTAAAGTTCAAACTGTTTAATTTTTTTTAGAAAATCTCGAACTAACATAGCATCTTTAATTTCACCTGTCATCCAGTTCGGTACAGTCGAAAATTTAACTCTTTTCCTGCGGATTGGAGCATGTCTGTCAACAACAGATAATAATGTTCTGACAAATAACAATGCAGCTTCTTCAGGATCAAAACAATTTGACACCAATTGGAAATTTGCCAAACTTAAATCAAGTAAAAACGCAGACTTGTCAAATTTTTTAAAACATCTATACGTGATATAGGTATGACCTTTTGACATTACCTTTGGTCGTTTACACGACCAAGTGCACGTGATGGGTTTATGGTCACTCATGCAAATATTAGATGTTGAAGCATTTAGAACCATGCTATCATTGTTCGTGTATATATGATCCAGAAGAGTTGAAGACATGCTAGTTACTCTTGTGGGCTCTTTTACAAGTTGAGTAATACCTAGCGATTCAGTTTTGTCAAGCCATTGAGACTGGTTTACTAACATGTTAATATTAAAGTCTCCCAATAATAGCATATTACAATTGCACACGTTGACTTTGTCCATCATATCTATAAAGTCATCAAACCATTCATCCGTGCAGGCGGGATTTCTGTATAAGAATCCAACTAGAATAGGAGATGAATTGTTTGGCCTTACTTCTAGCCAAATACACTCTACACTCTGTGGTTCAAGGTCATGCCGGCGTTTTACAACATGAAAACAATCGTTGTGCACATACACACCGATTCCCGTGTGATTTGGATGAGCAGCATCACGTCTTATAAAAGAATAATTCTGAATCTCAACAGAATCATCATTATGCTTTAGGTTTGACAGTCTTGTCTCTGTTAACCCAAGTAGATGAAGCGATGGTGACGTATTGAGAAGTAAACTGACATCATGCAGCTTGTTCCCCAAGTGATATACGTTCACGTGTCCAATGTTTAATCCACTTTTTGAACGCATATTTATACAGAATGAACACAATTAACTTACAAGGTTATTTGAAAAGAGGCAGCTGACTCAGACTCAAGACTTCGGTTAAAACGAAACCGTTTATATCCTAACACAATAACTGATATTGCAAAAAGCGACACAGATGCACACCGCTGGGTTTAAATGGAAGATAGTGCTCTAGATAGTAGATCAAACATTAACTTTTTGTCGAGGGCACTCAGAGCCTCTGATCTCATGCTCTGTTGATGCAGAGACATATGTTCAGGTCTATACAATTCTGGCAGCTGTTGACGTGGCATATTAGGGAAATGGAAGAGAGGAGGTTTTTGTTCCTGTGAGTGCCATCCGAGGTGCTGATCCAGGTTTCTTGCACTGATCCGAGGGTGGGGCTCAGCAAATACATGTACACCCGGTTGTTGGCTGACTCCCGGAGCAGTTGACAATGCCATTAAAGGTTGAGGAACTTGACCTGGAGGCTGTTGGTGTTGTGGCGGGCCTGAAGTTTTGGGTCCGTAGTGACGTCCAACGAATGATGCAGTCGCTTGCCTTTGAGGACGTGGTTGGGTCTTATCACACCATGATGATATATCATCGTTTCCTCGTTTTTCTGATCGTCCAACATCATTATGATATTGTCTTGATGTTGTTGAATGTTTGTTTTCAGGGATGTTGCCAGAGAAACTACGCTTGATGTTGATAGCTAAGGCACTTGTCCCTCTGTTGTTGGGGTGTAGAGCATCCCTCATCCATCTTGTTTTGATGTCCCCTCGTATGGTGAAAAAGCTGACGTCATTGTTGACAAGATCAATGTGCTGTTGATGACAGAGCTGCATTAAGTTGTCGTTTGATTCATTTATACATGCTGTGATATGTTCATGTTGATCTCGGTGGGGCAATATTGAAGACATGATTAATCTTGCTTTTGGAAAACAGCGCCGAGTGTGTGCAATGATCGAGCGCCATGCTCCTTTTCCAAGGACGCCACCACGCTTGCAGTCGTTGATCCCTACATGCAGGACAACTGTGGTGACGTTGGGATGTATTGCTGTTCCTTTTAGAAGCCCAATAAGTTGTTCTCTGTCAAGGCCAGAAAGAGACAATACTTGTGATCTTTCATTGTCAATGTTCATCTTTGCCTGATGGAGGCCTGACACAACTGAGTCACCAATGATGAGGGTGGAAGTGTCAGAATCTATTGATGACAGCTCAGGCCACTCACCGTCAGATTGTTGTTCATCACATGCAGACATAGAAATCACAGCTGCACTTTCGTTTGACAGGTTAGAAGAGCAACTAGGGGACTGGAGATGTTCCGATGAGACGGGAGAGGGGGTTGGAGGCTGCTTATTTGAAGCAGTCACAGAAGACTTGACTTTGGTATTTTTGGTAGCAGAAAGTTGAGGGTTTTTTAAGTCAAGAATTTTATTATGCAATGCTTGATTCTTTCTATTCATTGATTCTAGTTCCTGTTTTATTCTCATGTTTTCTCCCTTTAATTCTTCTATTTCTGTACTGTAGTATTGCCTTTCGGCTTTTGCTTTTCTGTCTGATCTCGTTTGTGAGTCAAGCAAATCACTTTGGAGCTGAAGCACCAGATCATAAAGCTCTTCGTTCGAAGGCACGAAGATGCTGGTTTCAGAAACAAGAGGAGTTTTACTTGTATTGGTTTCTTTGTTGCTGTCGTCAATGATCTCATTACAATTAGAAGCAGATTCATTGTTAATAGCTGTTACTTCTGGCATATTGTATGTGTTTACATTGCAACTACCAGAAGTGTCTTCAACAGAAGTGTCGTTGATGTTGATGTCAGTGAGAGCATTTTGGTAAGATATTATTTCTTCCTCGTTGTTTTGGTTGAGGATTTTATCCAGTAGAATGTATGAGTTGCACAAGTTTTCTTCTTTATCAGAAACTGGAGGTGAGATGAGGCTTGTCATTTTCCAGACTTTTGTCAGATCATTGTCTGTAGCAGGTTTTGAGGTGTCAGCAAGTACATGTACAATTGTCTGTAATCTTTCAAAATCCTCTGCAATCCATTGACGGCATTTTTTCCCTTGAACCAAAATGTTCTGGTTGTCATAAATATGCATAACCAAGAGTTTAGAGCCATCATGATCAAGTCTAATTGTAGACTGTGCTACACTTTCCACAGACTCATGATTTAAAGATATCTTATCATCTTTATAAGACAAGGACAATGGTATCAGATGCCCATTTTCTCGGTGATAATCTTTCCAGGATGTTGAGAAGCCTTTTGAAGGTAGATCCGTGACATACCTGTATCTCAGAACAGCTTTCCAGAAAGGATAGTAGAATTTATCACAGCGAAAAGTGATTTGATCTGGATCTTTCTTATTTTCAATAATTTCAAGGCAATGTGCCGTTTTTGATCGTGTCAAAATTGACATTGTTCTTCCCACCCATTGGTGTATGTTTGTCTAGTAACTAAGCATAATCAACATTGTCATTGTTTCATTTGGTGTAGATCTATTGATGTGAGTTACGTTGTAGTTGTTGATGTTGCATTTGTTCATAGTTTTTGTTGTTGATGATGATGTTGTCACTTTTGTTGTTGTTAAACATTGTGTTGTTAAACAAAGATCCAAACTTTCCGTCAACTAAACCAAAACACACTATAATTCAATGATCCAAAAAAAATAGCACTATGTGTTACATAATGTATTTCTGGAATGTCGCCTCAACTTATGACGTATATAAAAAGACTCGGTTATGTCTATGTGTACACCAAGACAATGACAATGACGTAACAGTCAGGTTATGGAATGCACGGTACGTGTCATTGTCTGACTTTACGTCTTTCCCTTTTCCATATAGAGTCAAAACAACACAATTATCAGCTTTTCCTCAATTCAATAGTTAGTAACTTTCACGATTTCAACACAAGAATAAACACAAGAAACGATGTGCCTACATTGAGATGAAGCATATAGCTATGGAATCCAAGTGTTAATCTTTTTCCATCGCAGAACTCCCCAGTCACCACAGAATTGTTAGAAAAAGTAGATCAAGGTTTTAGAAGAAAAACACTATCCACTGTTGAATAACATTGAATTCCTCCTTGAATCTATCTCAAAAATGAGTCTTATAACGTATGAGAAGTATATGCATGTTAACAATAGCCATATCATGGAAATACGCACAATAGAAGAACAAAATCACAGAGGCATTTTATGGAGGATCACACATGGCCGCCATCTTGGCTCATCCAAGAGAGAGAGAGAGAGAGAGAGAGAGAGAGAGAGAGAGAGAGAGAGAGAGAGACCAGACAGACAGACAGACAGACAGACAGACAAGCAGGCATTCTTGCACGCAAACGCACACACACACACAAACACCGGACGGACAGTCAAGCAGGCATTCTTGCACGCAAACGCACACACACAAACACCGGACGGACAGTCAAACTGACAGGCGGGCACGCAGGCACACAGCATACTCGCTACAGCTTAACCCCAACAAATACAACACATTTATTTTTCAAAATACATGTATTCCAAAAAAGGTCAAACAAAGATTCAACGAAGTAGCACAACAACAATACAATAAATGTATGTACATAATTATGATAGAATATTGATGTATGAATGGAAGAAATGTATAAGAACACGAGAACGTATGAATGACAAAGAACAAATGTTTATTTTTGAATGTTTTATGTATGTTTTATTACGGACACAAAAGCTCAGCAATGCAATTTCTCTTTTAGAGATTAATAAAGTTTATTGTATTGTATTGTATTGTATTGTATTGTATTGTAAGTACAGAAACAGAACAAAATTAATACTCCAGAGAATTCCAGCGCGCGGCCGGCGCAAGCCTTGTTTGTTCTCCACCGCCCCACTGAGTCGTGCCCTGTTGAAACCTATGCACGCTTCATGTGCAATGATACTTTTCGTCCTCACAAAGACTACTAAAAGTTTGATGACACTCCACTCAAAGACAGGCATTCATCCACGCGACCACCGCTCAAACACACGCACGCATCCCTTCTCTTATTACGTTGCCGTGACCTGATAAAACAATGAACTGAACGCATAGAGTTGTCTCTTTGGTTGCCCCTGTGTGAGGGGGAATGGTGGTGGTTAGTCGGAATGAGGGTCGAATGTTCGTGCGTTCGTTCGCTTGTCTGTTTCTCTGTCCTTGTCTCAATGGGTCCGACAAAAATCAGTAACAAGAAAAATGTTCATTCAAAATGAACAGCGTCGATGCAATGTCCACCAAAGATTTATTTTGGGAAGTGTTAAAGGTTAGGGTCAAAAGTTAATGAATTGCATGTTGTGCTGGATATATAAATTGTTTATTTCAGTCAATGCTTGATTCATAAGTACATTTTTCAGCATGGTGCATCTACAGGAGGGTGCTCCAACAATGATGCATAGTGCCAACATTTAGCGCAAACTTTTCACAACAGTGCATTATTACCACAAAGCGCATACAGCGATTATATAGTAGCAAGTTGCACTAAACATTTGAACAAAATGCATTTTGTTCAAATGTTAACAGCACAGCACCAAGTTTTGCATAAGTGCACAACAGCACTGACCATTTCACAAAAGTGCATTACAGCTGTGACAATTTTACAAAAGTGCATTGACCATTTCAGGCAGATGGCTAACATGCAGATTTCGCTTTTGTCTGTCTTTCTTTGAAAAGTAGGCATGTTCAAGATCGATGAAGTCATGAGCAATTGGGTTAGATGACAGAAAAGATTCAAAAACGTCAGATTCAGTTAGATGACAGAAAAGATTCAAAAACGTCAGATTCAGTGTTTTGGGCACTGTTGAACAGGAACATTCTCTCCTGTTCAACAAATGTGGGTTCAATTCAAAAGCAACATTGTCACAGATAGGCTAGTGTTACATTTCTGTAAAGTTTCAAAAACATCTTCCATGTTTTGGTTACTGTTGAACAGAGGCATATTTTCCTGTTCAAAAAAGTCTGACACAAATTGTCGTAGTTGTGGGTTAAGGTTCGATCTATACTGTCCTTCAAACGAGTCGTAGAACCGTCATTGTCACAGATAGTGTTACATTTCTGTTTTACATTCAAACGAGTCGTAGAAGTAGTAGTACATTTGCGTTTGGTTGTTTTTTCTTTTAGATTCCTGTCACTCATACTAGCAGTATTGATTGAGGTACATAAATCTGTTGATGTACAGGGATGACTTGTTTGTAATGAATCCTTGTTTCCTCCACATTGAGTTTGCATTGCAGTTGGACAGAAATGAACAGGTGTTAATTGATAAACACATTGATAATGGCTTTTGAGAAAATCAATCAATTCTGCAAAGGAATTAACTTGATGACATCAAAACTGCAGCGCCATTTGAAGAATGGTTACCATTTCTGTTTCTTTGATGGGAATCAAACAAATAAAAACATTGACTATCCAAGTTACCATGAATGGCAATAGTTGACTCCTGAAAAGTAGCAAGGATATAATTTGAGACGATAAACGCCTGATGCAATCCCTCCTCAAGGTCAGTCAACTCAAAACCTTCATCATTCGCAACATCAGTAGGCAACACAGCGGGATTCGTATGTCCAGAAATCATGTCGAAAAAATATTACATTTCAAAAGCATGTCCAACCACAGTTGTTGGCAAGTGTTCGTGTCCGAAGTAGCCTTCAGTGTGTGTATATGTATTCATGTGACAGAGAACGTGACCTCATTGTTCAATCCTCTCTCTCTCTTCTTTCTCATTCGAACGCACACACGCAAGAACGTAGCCTACGCACGCATGCACGCGCACACACACACACACACACACACACACACACACACACACACACACACACACACGCAAGAACGTAGCCTACGCACGCATGCACGCGCACGCACACACACACACACACACACACACTGTGACACACCCCGCTGACGCACACGGCAAACCACGCACACACACACTGACTGTCGGCAAGCATCTCTTTTTGTTATATTTAGTCAAGTTTTGACTAAATGTTTTAACGTAGAGGGGGGAATCGAGACGAGGGTCGTGGTGTATGTGTGTGTGTGTGTGTGTGTGTGTGTGTGTGTGTGTGTGTGTGTGTCTGTGTGTGTGTGTAGAGCGATTCAGACTAAACTACTGGACCGATCTTTATGAAATTTGACATGAGAGTTCCTGGGTATGAAATCCCCATACGTTTTTTTCATTTTTTTGATAAATGTCTTTGATGACGTCATATCCGGCTTTTCGTGAAAGTTGAGGCGGCACTGTCACGCCCTCATTTTTCAACCAAATTGGTTGAAATTTTGGTCAAGTAATCTTCGACGAAGCCCGGGGTTCGGTATTGCATTTCAGCTTGGTGGCTTAAAAATTAATTAATGACTTTGGTCATTAAAAATCTGAAAATTGTAAAAAAAAATAAAAATTTATAAAACGATCCAAATTTACGTTTATCTTATTCTCCATCATTTGCTGATTCCAAAAACATATAAATATGTTATATTCGGATTAAAAACAAGCTCTGAAAATTAAATATATAAAAATTATTATCAAAATTAAATTGTCCAAATCAATTTAAAAACACTTTCATCTTATTCCTTGTCGGTTCCTGATTCCAAAAACATATAGATATGATATGTTTGGATTAAAAACACGCTCAGAAAGTTAAAACAAAGAGAGGTACAGAAAAGCGTGCTATCCTTCTTAGCGCAACTGCTACCCCGCTCTTCTTGTCAATTTCACTGCCTTTGCCATGAGCGGTGGACTGACGATGCTACGAGTATACGGTCTTGCTGAAAAATGGCAGCTACTTGACTAAATATTGTATTTTCGCCTTACGCGACTTGTTTTCTTTACCTTTGTTTATTGTGTTTTCGATATTTGTGTTTATTTTTTGCTTGACTTATCTGTTTTATTTTAATGTTTGCTATCCACATCGTGTGATAAATGTTTCTTCTCAGTCTCCGAGTCAGTTTAGTTTCTGCACGCCGCTTTGGTACTCCTTGTTTTTCTTTCTGGTGTATTGTGCGCGACTGATTTGCGGATTTATTTTTATTCCTTTCATATGCAGTTGAAGTGTTGTGGGTGTTATTGTCTGTATATGCTATGTTGCGTCTGTGTATGCCTACAAGAATTTTGGGTGTAATGTGCCTGTGGTCTGCTCGCAGTCGAGCACAGAAAACATGGCGGCGCCCTGCAGGCAAATTCGTGGAAAGTCTTCCCGACCGCAGATACCAGCGTCGTCCGCGACGCTGGAAAAACTACTCATCCCTACGTGTCCTTTTCCTCTCGCCACTTTTGTGTGTGACACAAAACAATAAACCCCCACTGTTCTGCTTTGAACTTGGAAACAAGATGGCGTGTCTCTCGTTGTTTTTTGATTTTGTTTGTTTGCTTAACGCCCAGCCGACCACGAAGGGCCATATCAGGACGGTGCTGCTTTGACATTTAACGTGCGCCACACACAAGACAGAAGTCGCAGCACAGGCTTCATGTCTCACCCAGTCACATTATTCTGACACCGGACCAACCAGTCCTAGCAATAACCCCATAATGCCAGACGCCAGGCGGAGCAGCCACTAGATTGCCAATTTTAAAGTCTTATGTATGACCCGGCCGGGGTTCGAACCCACGACCTCCCGATCACGGGGCGGACGCCTTACCACTAGACCAACCGTGCCGGTTTGTTTTTTGATATGTGGTGACAAAAGGCTTCTACTCTCCATTGACAACACAAATTTCCAAAGCAATATTAATAATGAGCAGATTAATGAACAAAAACCGATAGGGTAATGGGGGTGAAGGTTATGGGTGTGTGGGGTGGGTATGAGAATTGAGTGCAGGTGGAAGGCGTTGATTGATCATCAAGGGGTGTTGGGCTTTTACTGAATGTGTCTAACGCAAAGAGATATGTCACACGGAAGTTGTGTGACGGGGGGAGGTGAGGTCTATCAACATCTAGAAATTAAATAGACCTACCGGTGAATTGATCGGTTCGACAGATCATTCCGATCTGTCTGACCAGTTGAGTTGATGTTCGGGTTCGTTATTACTGCATGGCGTCGTAGTTTCAATGCTTTCGGTCGTGGACGAATTGAAACATTCTATTCGTTGTGTAGAGGCCAGAAGAGACAGTCTGTGACATAGTTTGGCGGTTCCAATTAAGAGGACTGTTTGAGTGAAAATGTTAACCAAACCCACTCTCCCTTTTGGTCACATATCACAGTTTAATTGTACATGTGCTTTCTTTGTCTTCGTTAACTTGTCTTTTCGTTTTTGTTTGTTTGTTATATGATTATGTTCGTATTGTCTTATTCGTGTGGCTATGTGGTGTCAATTTTGGGACAGTGTGAGGCCCACATGAGGGACTTTTTTTCTTCTTCGTAGTTTTTCCTTATTGAGTTAACTTCAGAACGTTTATCATCTTATGTTTATGTGCATGCACCATGCTTTTCTTCACCGGCTAGTCTGTTTTTATTCATTTCTGAAAGCTGATAACTGTACACCCAGCCCTCTGACCGTCCCCTTCGTTCTGCTGCTGACCCACTCCGCCTTCACATCCCTCGCTCGAAACTCGCATCTGCTGGTCAGCGTGCATTTCCCTCCGCGGGCCCCTCCGTCTGGAACTCCCTGCCGCTTGAGCTTCGCCAGAGCCCCTCTCTTGACGCGTTCAAGAGTAGGTTGAAGACTCAGTTCTTCTCGTAGCTGGCTGCGACTTTCATGTTCGACGTGATGTGTTGTGCCCCAAAAGACATTCTTGTGCTGTGCTCTGTGAGAGGTGTTTTCTTTGTGTTTAATATTATTTTGTTTGGACCTAGCTATTGATGTGTACATTGTTGTTAAACAGTACTGTTGTTTGTTGTATGTTTATCAGGGTTTGCTAGTCACGGTGTGATAGGGTTCGTGTCCGTCTGTAGATGGTAGTTTCTTTGTTAGTCCTGTGTTGACAGCTCTTCGACAAGCGCTTAGAACTGTACCCACGGAATACGCGCTATATAAGCTTCATATTGATTGATTGATTGATGTACCATGATTGATTTATGTGTCGTCGTTTTGCTGGTTTACCTTCTTATACTACATTTTCAGGCCACAGATTGTACATAATCTCCAATTTCCGGACACTTGTACGTTGAACTACGTTTCATCTTGCTGTTAGCTAAAACAGTAAAGGTCCCCGGCAGAGCTAGAGATGTGTCATCATTTCACTGATAATTTGAACTGAAAGCAGGCATGGGTTTGCTGTTTAGCCTAGGCAAATGTGCACAATGTGCATACAAAGCTTTGACAGACATCAATTGATCTGGGTAGATTTTAGCTGATTAGGAAAGGCCAACTATAATTCACCACAACGACACCGTCCGTCCGTCCGGAATGACCGACACTAACAGCAGACATACAGACAGACCGACGCTGAGACAGACAGAAAGACAGACAGACAGACACGCTCGTACACACACGACACTGATTGATTAAGAATTGTACCGTATCCTCCGACTCCCCTTTCCCTCTCCCAGACTCCACCACCACCCACACTGATGTCCAGTCCATAATTATGGACTCGGTTGAAGCACGACTTTCTCGGTTGAAACACGGCGTTTTGTACGGGCATAGAACTACAAGTACTTATAGAGACAATGCATCTGTCTGTCTGTGTGAGTGTGTGTGTGTGGGTGTGTGTGTGTGTTGGCAGTGTACATCACCCTTTTCATTCTTCCCCTTCTTTTTATGGGGGCGAGGACGCCCCCATTCTATACGGATAGTTTCGAGGTTGACCATGGGCAGCGCCATTTTGTTGTGAAATACGTCATCAGTTTGTGTACACAGGAAGTTGTGACATCCGTCACCCTATGGGAGGGGTGACGTCAAAATTGTTCATCTGTAGAAAGTTGTGAAATCCGTCACCCTATGGGAGGGGTGACGTCAAAATTGGTCATCACAGAGTTTGTGTAACACAGGAAGTTGTGAAATACGTCACCCTATGGGAGGGGTGACGTCAAAATTGTTCAACAAAAACATGATATGTCGCTTTGTGCAGGGTCAACTGCAACAAACTCAAACCGAGCCATTCATACCTAGCTGTATTTGAGTGACTTATATACCCGACATTTTTATTTCTTATCTTTAGCACAGGTGTAGGAAAAATCATGAACCAAAATGTTATTTATTTTCTAATTTAACATTTTTTTTACAAATATGACCATGGTCTTTTAAACATACAGTGACATTAAACATTGTTATGTTAAAAAAAAGAAAAAAGAAAAAAAGCTTTTGTGCACAAATCAGAAAATACATTGTACATTTTACCTACAGGCCAAACCGTGAGTGTCTGTGGCAAAGCCCGACCCAGGAAATTGCACTGATCTAAATTGTCAAGAACAGGCGCTTGCATTTGGATGTGTCCAATGATAGTAGGTTTGGTTGTGATCAATCAGAATAATGTAGGAATAAAAATGTATGACAGTTTAGTATGATGACATGTAATTCACATATGCTGAAATATGATATTATACATCATGTAATATTATTATGGCTGTTGCCATGACCATGAAACCCAACAAAGGTTTAATGTAATGTAATTCAAAATACCAAAACCGAGCACCTATTAATCTCGTCTTTGCGCGTGAAGATTGAGGCCGTCTGCCAGTAGCGGTTAGGTCATACAGTGGAACCCCTCTCTAGCGACCTTTAAAATGTTGACAAAAATCGGTCCTTGTGGAGGGGGGTCCTTATAGAGGGAGGGGGGCGGAGTCAGGGGGCCACAAAGAAAGTCAGATTTAAAAAAAAAAGAAAACAGAGAAGTTTGAGTTGCTGACGACCGTTCCCTCTGAAAGCAAACTGCTTCGATTTCATGTTTGTCCTTGGTGTCCACCAGTTCTGGTGCATGTACTACCCTGGCCAAGTTTCCTCTCAAGACATCAAAGAGACCGCCCCAGTATACTCTACAGCCTCTGGGCGAACCACCTCTCATAGCTAAAACTGGGTCAATGACCCCTGGGAAGAAGGTCAGTGTCTCCTGCGGCCAGGGGGGGGGGAGTATACCGGTACCATTTGAGAATCAGACCAAATGAGAATTGAACCATTTGAGAACATCCTTTTTTTTCAATCACTACATCGAAGGCCTGCGGCCCGGGGTTCACATGGGTTGGTTTGGTTGTTTGTTTCAAACCCACACCCATATACACACATTTCCCATTTAAACCATTTGTCGGCCCCCTGTCGATATTTATCGACTAAGTTCCTTGTGATTATTTGTGAGTGGCAGGAGTCACCCTGCTTGTATTCGTGAACTCATGTGTACCGGTAAATACGAGGACCTTGGATCTGTTTTCCATCTCACACGGCATTAAGTCTCAGGAAACATGAATACACGCATGCAGGGAAAAAAAAATATATGGGTAGCGCCGTATGTATGGCAGCTCGCTTTCCCCGGGGAGAAAGCAGCCCGAATTTCCATGAGGGTAACCTCACTGGACTGTAAATCTTATCCTATCCAAACTGGCAACTGAAAGCATCCCTAGGGATCTGGCATTTGTTTGCTTGCACCGCTGAGAGATCGAAGGGACTCATTGGGTCCTTGAGCTGTACAGAGCTCCGGTCAGTTTGGCAACTGGTGTGCTACTGTTTGCAGAGAGCGCTGATCTGTTGGTCTGCAGTATAGAGCCACTATCTGGACAATGGCATGAGAATGGTTTGAGAGAAACTTCTCTCTGTTAGCCAGTTTTTCTGTTTCTATAAGTATGTCTGTCTCCCCTCCCCAATCAGTCACACCCTTGTGTCGATGAGCGAAGTTCTGAGTTCTCTGTCCCCTCTCTCTCTCTCCCTCTCACTCTCTCGTTCTCTCTCTCTCTTCCTCTCTCTCCAAAAATACGTACAATTCTGATCTCTCTTTCTCCCCCCTCTCTCTCTCTCTCTCTCTCTCTCTCTCTCTCTCTCTCTCTCTCTCTCTCTCTCTAGCTCTCTCTCTCTTTCTCACTCTCTCTCTTTTTCTCTCTGTCTCTCTCTCTCTCTGTCTGTCTGTCTCCCTCCCTCTCTCCCTCCCCCTCCCCCACGGTCTGCAAGGGCACGGACATGGGTCTGAGCGTGCAATGACATGCAGGCCGCTATTCGATCAGATGCACATAAGCATGGACGACGGATGAGTGAACCTGGACAGGTCCATTTCCAGTGAAGTCACTGCAGTCACCCTCATCCACCCTGCTGTAGCATAAGTATCCCGAATCCCCACAGTCTACAGCGTGATCGGAAGGTCGCAGGTTCGAATTCGGGCCGGGACGGACACGGGTCAACTTTGTGTGCAGACCCGGAGACGGAAGCCATGTCCCACCCCCGTGTCACCACAATGGCACGTAAAAGATCTTGGTCATTCTGCCGTAAGTGCAGATGGCTGATACCACCTTTACCCGCATACACGTATCTCGTCAAAAGCCGAATCCTATAGCCCATATCTTGTCCTCAGTTAAGAGGCGAAATATTTAGCCTGTAGGACATAAAGCATTCTGTCTTTTCAGTGTACAGCATTGCCTTTGTGAGTGGTGGGACCTTTTGTGGGACTCAGACATGGACACTGCGGGCCAGAGACCCAGTTGGAGGGTGGCGGTATTGGGCTGCGACCCGAATTCCGAAAATAATTCTGTCGGGTCTGTATGGGTTGTGAAAAAGTGAATACCCTTGCTTTTCCTCTGACAAACAACTTCACCCGTGCTCCTGTCCACGTGTTTCCGACACACCCCTCGCTAGTGATTGGCCCCTCCAATGTTTGCCCGAGGGCATTCACTCTTTCACAACCCGTACAAATCCGACAGAGTTATTTTCATGGATGTCATTTGACTCCATCATAATGAGTCAGTTTGAAGCATATTGGTGTCATTTGACTGCAAAACAATGGGTCTTGGTCACATTGATATAATTATAATCTTACTGCAACATAATGAGTGCCGTGCACATTGGTGTATTTTGACTGCTATCTGGGATATTTTTATGGGTGTGCGGTAATGGATGCAATTTGACTGCAACACAATTGATCATCATAGGTACATGGATGGAATTTGACCGCAACATATACAATTGATAATGAGTACGTGGATGTCATTTGACTGCAACACAATCGATCATGGCTACATGGATGAAATTTGACCGCAACGTATGCAATTGATAATGGGTATATGGATGTCATTTGACTGCAACACAATTGATCATGGGTATATGAATGTCATTTGACTGCAACACTATTGATCATGGGTATATGGATGTCATTTGACTGCAACACTATTGATCATGGGTATATGGATGTAATTTGACTGCAACATAATTGATAACGGGTATATGGATGTCATTTGACTGCAACACAATTGATCTTGGGTATATAGATGTCATTTGACTGCAACACAATTGATCTTGGGTATATAGATGTCATTTGACTGCAACACAATTGATCTTGGGTATATAGATGTCATTTGACTGCAACACAATTGATAATGGGAATATAGATGTCATTTGACTGCAACACAATTGATAGTGGGTATATAGATGTCATTTGACTGCAACACAATTGATAGTGGGTATATGGATGTCATTTGACTGCAACACAATTGATAATGGGTATATGGATGTCATTTGACTGCAACACAATTGATAATGGGTATATGGATGTCATTTTACTGCAACACAATTAATAATGGGTATATGGATGTCATTTTACTGCAACACAATTAATAATGGGTATATGGATGTCATTTGACTGCAACAAATTGATAATGGGTATATGGATGTCATTTGACTGCAACACAATTGATCTTGGGTATATAGATGTCATTTGACTGCAACACAATTGATCTTGGGTATATAGATGTCATTTGACTATGACGAAACTGATTTAGGGTGGATATGTGTAATTTGTTTAACAATGTACGTGGATGTTATGTGACTGCAACAAAAATAAACCTGGGGTACACGGATGTACACAAACGGCAAAACAATAGGTCTGGGGCATGGACACATTCATTCAGTGCCCCTACAAGCCCACGGGGATGTAATTTATACACAACACAAAGAGTGTGGGGTATATAGCAACTGCTACAGTATGTCTTGAGGGTAATTCTAGACGTGTGTCTAAAGCCCAGAGTATCGGCCCGTGCAGTATTGCCGGAGGTACCAGCAGCACGTGCTATTGATTCGGCACCGTCAGACACGCAATGTGCATAAATTATGGTTCAGCCTGCCCACCAATTTACTTTATCCCTCACTTCATCATACACGCACATGCTTTTGGAGGAAGGAGAGGGAATATGTGGGGAGAGAAGAGTGGGGGTAGGGGGGACAAGTGGATGAGGGTGGCCGGAGCCGTGGTGAGGGAGTGGACTTAAAGAACAAAAGGGCGGGTGGGGGTGAGGGTGAGGGGTGGGTGGGGGGGGGGGGGTGGCGTTTGGTGGGTGCATGTGGTGGTGAGGGGTTATTGTTTGAGGATGGGGGTCGGTGAGTTTCTACGGGGATGGGTGGTGGCGGGGTAGGGTTGGTTAGGGATGGCCGGTAATACAATTTTGTCAGTTATGGAGCCGTTAGCTATCCCATGAAGTGCAACTCATTGTTTCGGATCTAATCAAGCATCAGTGAACACACGCGGATATGTATGGGCTCACGCACATTCCCTCACCTGCCCTCGCTTTTCAAGCACACACACACACACACACACACACACACACGCACGCACGCACGCACGCACGCACGCACACACACACACACACACACACACACACACACACACACACACACACACACACACACGCACGCATGCACGCTAAACGCGCGCACGCACGCACACACACACACACACACTCACACACACACACGCACGCACGCGCGTACGCACACACACACACACATACACGCGCGCGTGCACGCACGCACGCACGCGGGGCACTCATGCTCAGTTTATAAAAGAATGGCACAAAACTTCAAAAGCATGCTCATTTTCAATAGTGAAAGGCAAAAAGTACCGGAAAAATTGTGGTTATTGTTGTCAAAAATGGCGGCAATGACGATGACAATAACGACTGCGATGATGGCGACTTCAGAAGCAAAGTTGCTGTTGCTCCTTTTGCTGCTGCTGCTTTTGCTGCTGCTGCTGATTGTGATGATAGTGCGGAGGAAGAGAATGGAACGGCCAGTTCTTTACTTTGATTAGTTCAAAAGGAAGTCCCATATGTGCATCCTTTTAAACAATTTAACAAAGTTAACAAGAATGGTATTTTTTTTGTGCACAGTTAACACTAAACTACTTGGACATTATTATATTTTGTTCACTTATGAATTATTTTTTGAACAATAATTGTGCTTGTGAATTTTTAGTTTTTGAGTGTTTCCTTTTGTTTATGTTTAACTTAAAACAGACTAACCTTATCTGTTGTTTGTATTCTTGATTAAGGAACAAGCAGTCTAACTGTTTCAGATTTTCATTTGTACATTATGTACAGATATTTGTATTTGTAAGAGTTACAAAACCTAAGACAGACTTTTGTTGACCAAGCTACTGTGTAACCTCACCTATCCTCCTTTGTTTTACGATCATGGTATAATAATGTAATTGTTTATTTATTTGTATGTAGATACAAGGCAACTAAGCACTCAATATAAGCATAGCTTGTTGTGTAGGTCTGTTGTGCATATATATGTTGCCCAATATTTGATTAATAAGACAGATTTAATTAAACCAACGGATTTGTTAAGAAAAAATATTGCCATGTTTGCATGCCAAGTTTCAGTTTTAAAATTCAATGAATTCTTAATGTTACAGTGAACTGATCTTTGTATTTGATCTCAAAGATTCCGTGATTTTTTTCAGCAAAGAAGGTCATATTTCACAAAATATTATTTGCTCTTAAAATACCTCTTAGGACTAGCGACGATAGCTTCCACCCAGCCACACAAATCCGAGCAATATGCAAATGACCGAAGTGACGTAATAAGAGCGGAGTAGGTCCGCACTAACGGTTTACTCGAGCATGGATTGATCCATTCCGGCTAACCAAGAAAACGTTTTACGGACGAAATGGCCAGTTGAAGCGTTGACAAGAGCCCAAGCCCAGCCCCACGGTGGCGCTGTTTGAGAGGCAAACAGCAAATGTATCAGACAATGCCAGTTTCGATCCGCGCGATTCACCATTGATTAACAGACGACAATTTGCTTTTAGTTGTTTAAAAAATCCGTCCAGACTGAAGAGTAAACCAGCATAAAAAATACCTCCCAGACAGGAGAGTAAACCAGCATGTTTCACAAGCACGCGGCGGCTCTCAAAACAGCTTTCTCTATGATCGAAAATCGTCAGTTAATAAATTGGATTTTCCTTTTGAGCCCAATGTAACCAAATGAGGATTGAATTGAGTGACGGACAAAGCTAGCCCCCATTGTTCGTTGTCGCTAGTGCAGCGAAAAACCACAACACGCCTGGTAGAGAGATGTGGAAAATGCGGGCCACGATGGCAGAACAAAATGGTGGCTGATTACAATTACAATTTAATGGCCCTGTCAAAAGGTGAATTAATAATTGTGTGACACCCGTGTTGGGATTTAATTTTTTTTGCATCCTTAGGGTCGAGAAAGACGGGCATTAATATAATCTGGATTGTGTCTGTCATACCAGCTTTTTGCCTTATTACAACTCGGAAACCATAATATATCCAAAAAAAGATTGACAAAATTTAGAGAGAGAAAGAGAGAGAGAGAGAGAGAGAGAGAGAGAGAGAGAGAGAGAGAGAGAGAGAGAGAGAGAGAGAGAGAGAGAGAGAGAGAGAGAGAGAGAGAGAGAGAGAGAGAGAGAGAGAGAGAGAGAGAGAGAGAGAGAGAGAGAGAGAGAGAGAGAGAGAGAGAGAGAGAGAGAGAGAGAGAGAGAGAGAGAGAGAGAGAGAGAGAGAGAGAGAGAGAGAGAGAGAGAGAGAGAGAGAGAGAGAGAGAGAGAGAGAGAGAGAGAGAGAGAGAGAGAGAGAGAGAGAGAGAGAGAGAGAGAGAGAGAGAGAGAGAGAGAGAGAGAGAGAGAAACAGAGAGAGAGAGAGAGAGAAACAGAGAGAGAGAGAGAGAGAGAGAGAGAGAGAGAGAGAGAGAGAGAAAGAGAGAGAAAACAGACGCCTTGCTGAAAATGTCACCTTCCAGATTAGAGGAGAGAAAAATATGAGAGAAACAATAACGCAAAGATTATATTCTTCGTCATATATGTGTGAGTATTTGATTTCGGATAACATTCATAGAGTCTCCGTGACTATCCTCATACATTTATAGCAGTAGCGCTAAAAAAAGGCTTTTGCACTGATATTCATCACTTCTAATTCGAAAGCGTTAGCTGTACTCCTTAGAAACTAACGTTTCTTCAATGAAATGTTATATTTTTTGAATTCTTAGTGGAGCACAGGCCTGGGATGCACAAAGTCGAAACTAGGTCTCATCACCTACACTGATTCAACCCACTTCAAGAGATCAAAAGGTGCTGAAACACAACCATCGTCTTCACTGATTCATCCCACTTCAAGATATTCAAATGGTACTGAAACCCAACCATCACCTACGTTCAATCCCCTTCAAGGGATCAAAAGATACTGAAACACAACCATCACCTACGTTCAACACCCTTCAAGAGATCAAAAGGTACTGAAACACAACCATCACCTACGTTCAATCCATTTCAAGGGATCAAAAGATACTCACAACCATCACCTACGTTCAACCCACTCCAAGGGATCAAAATATACCGTCTGAAACACAACCATCACCTACGTTCAACCCACTTCAAGAGATCAAAAGGTACTGAAACACGACCATCACGTACGTTCAACCCCCTTCAAGGGATCAAAAGATACTGAAACACAACCATCACCTACGTTCAACCCACTTCAAGAGATCAAAAGGTACTGAAACACAACCATCACCTACGTTCAACCCCCTTCAAGGGATCAAAAGATACTGAAACACAACCATCACCTACGTTCAACCCACTTCAAGAGATCAAAAGGTACTGAAACACAACCATCACCTACGTTCAATCCCCTTCAGGGGATCAAAAGATACTGAAACACAACCATCACCTACGTTCAACCCACTTCAAGACATCAAAAGGTACTGAAACACAACCATCACCTACGTTCAACCCCCTTCAAGGGATCAAAAGATACTGAAACACAACCATCACCTACGTTCAACCCACTTCAAGAGATCAAAAGGTACTGAAACACAACCATCACCTACGTTCAATCCCCTTCAGGGGATCAAAAGATACTGAAACACAACCATCACCTACGTTCAACCCACTTCAAGACATCAAAAGGTACTGAAACACAACCATCACCTACGTTCAATCCACTTCAAGAGATCAAAAGGTACTGAAACACGACCATCACGTAGGTTCAACCCACTTCAAGAGATCAAAAGGTACTGAAACACAACCATCACCTAGGTTCAACCCACTTCAGGAGATCAAAAGGTACTGAAACAAGACCATCACGTAGGTTCAACCCACTTCAAGAGATCAAAAGGTACTGAAAAAAACCCATCACCTACGTTCAACCCACTTCCTCAGCTTCGCTCCCCTCTCCCCCATAACCTCGCCAACGACCCATCCCGAAGCACACTGCACATCTAACTTTAATGGAAAGAGGCATTGTTTTAAGTAAAACTCGATCACAAACACACAGAAATGACAGGATTTGCAGCAATAGTCAGCGAGCCACGCTGTTGTCGTTGCCGTTCCGCGCCAGTGCCAAAGAAAAGTGAACGCAGGGGAAAAATAAGAAAGAAAAGAAAAAAAGAACACCGGCTTCGTTCACTTGTTTCTCCGGCGATGGTTACGCCTCACTGACCATGCCAACTTTGTGAAAGAGAAAAGTTCCGTGTTTTAAAGCTACCGTCCTTCCAACGTACAGGCTCATGCTCATCGTCACAGATGCGTCACGTTATGAAGAACATGAAGAACGTTATATCACGGGGAAACATGCTAACAGTAGCTGCATTCTGTGCAGTGTGGCAATAGACGAATTACGAGAATAACTCCGTCGGGTTTGTATGGGTTGTGGGAGGGTGACTTTTTCTTGCAAAACCTCGTACAAACATTGCAGGGGCCAACCACTAGCGAGGGGTGTGTCGGAAACACGTGAAAACACACCCCTCGCTAGTGATTGGCCCCTCCAATGTTTGTACGAGGTTTTGGCAAGGGTATTCACTCTTCCACAACCCATACAAACCCGACGGAGTTATTTTCGGAGTTCGTCTATTCTGGAGGAATTTATGTCCCAGTCAATCTGCGACATGAGTTCGTCACACAATTCCCATTCCGCACTCCAAGCAGCCACACTGTTGATTGTTGGTAAATGTCTAAGTTGAACGATGCTCTTACATTATCCCGTGTTGGGCAATATTATACAATCCTGTGAGGTTAACCTCATGGAAGTTCGGGTTGCCGTCTCCCCAGGAAAGCGAGCTGCCATACAGTGCGACACTACCCTTTTCTTCTGCATGCGCGTGATCATGTCTCCCCAGGAAAGCGAGCTGCCATACAGTGCGACACTACCCTTTTCTTCTGCATGCGCGTGATCATGTTTTCCAGGTCCCGGCTGAGACTTTCGCTATGAACTTGGGATCTTTATCGTGCGCAAAATCCCGAAAAGATCTGAACATGATGGCGTGAACATGATGGCATACGCGATACGAATGGTAACTTTAAGCGTAACAATGGTGTATTGAATGTGTATTGAATGTGTTTCCATAACTAGTGTTCGCTGTTTTTACTGTTGCATTCAGCTTTCATCGACTGAACGAAATAACAAGGTTAAGTTTCGATTAGAAATGTGGACATTTTCAATTGTTATACTCGTGATGGAATATTCCGAGGGCTTTATAATGGCTGTGTTATTTTTCAGGATGTGACACATGTTGAGGAAACAACGGGGTGTTTAATTGTATGTTGTATAGAACGGCAAGGCTTTACATCTCTGACTGAGAGTTGCCAACACCAGAGACAGTCAATGTGAATAGGTTTTATCTCTTTTTTTGTGTGTTTTTGTGTGTGTTTTTATTTTTAGCCCGTGTGACACATGAAAGCAATGACAATACAAACTGTTAAGCTATTGCATCTGCTGACGCAGTAGTAGAATCAATTGTTTGTCTGAACCATTGTAGAACCGGTGCAAAATGCGAATGTAACTAGCGCAAAGACAAAATATACACAGACACTTCAATACGTCATCCATTAACACAAAGGTACATCTGCTCTGGAGCAAACCTACCCATACTGAATTTCTATAGAGAGAGAGAGAGAGAGAGAGAGAGGAGAGAGAGAGAGAGAGAGAGAGAGAGAGAGAGAGAGAGAGAGAAAGAGAGAGAGAGAGACGGAGACGGAGAGAGAGAGAGAGAGAGATGATGGAACTTTATTTTTCAAGGATAGAGGTTTAAGGCGACGCCTTTTCTTACAACCGGTCCTTACTTCTAATACAAATATCTAATAAATGATAAACAAGTAAACAGAGAGAGAGAGAGAGAGAGAGAGAGAGAGAGAGAGAGAGAGAGAGAGAGAGAGGGGAGAGAGAAAGTGAGAGAGAGAAAGAGAGGGATAGAGAGAGGGATAGAGAGAAAGAGAGGGAGAGAGAGAGAGAGAGAGAGAGAGAGAGAGAGAGAGAGAGAGAGAGAGAGAGGAGGGGGAGACAGACAGACAGACACAAAGACAGAGAGAGAGAAGGGGGGGGGGGGGGGGGGGGGCAAACCTTGGAAAATATAACAATAAAAGGATGAATTTTTAATAAAACAATGAATATTTATTATATTAATATTAATATATAAAATTAATTAGTTTTCGTTATTAATTGTTTGTCTGTGCACTTAAAAGACCGTTGGGTCGATATATTTGTGAATGTATTGTTTTGTCAATAACAAACGTTCCAACAACCTACCTTTCTTGTTTTTTGATTTTGGTGGAAAATATATTTTGAAAAACCCCACTAAGATTCTGCAAATTTATTTGTTTATGACTCTGTTATGAAACTGCTTCAAGAAAAAAATAAAAGAAAAAAGAAAGAAAGGAAGAAAGAAAGGGAAAAAAGAAAACAGACAGCAGATATTTTTCAGCTGTTTCAAGAAAGAAAGAAATAAAGAAAGAGAGAGAGAAATTAAAGAAAGAAAGTAAGAAAGAAAGAAAGCAAGAGAAGGAAGTCAGAAAACAGGCAGCAGATTAATTTGGTGATGTTTTTACAGCGGAAACAAGCTGTTTCAACACCATGTGTCTCAAACATACTAGAACTAGGCAGTTGAAAGCAGATGTTGCCTTTTAGCGAATAATAGGTTATATTGACCCCTGCCTAACGGTATTTCGCATCTATAAAGTTATATTGATCGTCAGACAACTGTCACTTAAACGAAGGAATGTTTCACGGCATGGAAAATAGGAGAGGCAGTCATTTTCCCATGTGTGCAAGAGTCGACTGTGACAGTATCATGTTCTCGAATCTCTATGCAAAAGTCAGTTTTGAAAAAGGCTCATTTTCATCATGACCTTGCATTTATTTGACTTCACATCCTCATCATCCTCATCCTCCTCATCCTCATCCTCCTCCTCCTCCTCCTCATCAGCTGCATCATCATCATCACCAACACCAACACCGTCACGACTACCACTATAACCATAACTCCATAGATATCGCACACCAGTTCACACAAGCAAACAGTAGCTTTTGAAATTATCTCTCTCCTAACGTTTAACCCAGGTTTCATATTTCATGTCATTGTAACGCACGAGTTGAGAGCCTGAAATGCGAAACAGCTCAGCGTGACGCCAAAACAGAACATTTCCATTGTAAACGTTTGACTTGTGGTTGTCGGAACGAGTGTTATCTCTTTGCGACGCTTGTTTTCAATTGCGAGCCCTTATCAATTAGACAGCAGACCTTGAGCTCATCACACGATCGTTGGGGGTACTCATTGTCAAACCGTTGTAGCAACATTTTCCACGTATTTTCTTTCTTTCTTTTTATTCTTGTATCCCCCCTGTATACCCCTTCATTTGTCGGGTTTAGTGTGTGTGTGTGTGTGTGTGTGTGTGTGTGTGTGTCTGTCTGTCTGTGTGTTTGTGTGTGTTTTTGTGTGTGCGTGCGTGCGTTCGTGTGTGCGTGCATGCGTGCGTGTGTATGTGCGCGTGTATGTGCGGGCGTATGTGCGTGCGTGCGTATGTTTTTTGTTCTTCAAATTTATTTCTTTTTACGCATTGTTTCAAGCCTTCCCTCTCATTGTCTGCATTGTCGTACCCTTTTCTGGATCCATTGTAGGGTTTTTTTACGACCCGAGCAAGAATTTTGTAGCCTTGCATTCACCTTGCGTTCACCTTGCATTAACAAAGACATAACTGAACGTTCGTGCTTTTACGAGTGCGGCAGGCTCCTTTCTATACAAGAATTATAAATGAGCGTGAATTTGATGAGTTGGTACTTGCAGCGCGATGTTTGGTGTTTCGGTTTATGTTTTCTTTTTTTCTGTCTTTTTTTCTTTTTACATTTGTGACCCTCCACCACGAAATGAGTCGCATGTCACCTCGCGCGGTTCTGCGCTAGGCTTAATATAAGTCCGGGGGGACTGTGGTAAAAGTGTGAGGGTCACCTTAGTCACAGGCTTATAACTCGAAAAGTTTTCGCTCTTTTCTAAAACGGTTTTTACCATTGCATAGAGCATAAAACACTCTTTAGGAAAATGTAAAAATATTAAAATCATGCAAAGATGACATGCGACTCATCCCGTGGTGGAGGGTCACATTTAGTCAAGTTTTGACTAAATGTTTTAACATAGAACTGAGGGGAATCAAGACGAGGGTCGTGGTGTATGTGTGTGTGTATGTGTGTGTGCGTGTGTGTGTGTGTGTTTGTGTGTGTGTGTCTGTGTGTGTGTGTAGAGCGATTCAGACTAAACTACTGGGCCGATCTTTATGACATTTTACATGAGAGTTCCTGGGTATGATATCCCCGGATGTTTTTTCTTATTTTGGATAAATACCTTTGATGACGTCATATCCGGCTTTTTGTAAAAGTTGAGGCGGCACTGTCACACCCTCATTTTTCCATTAAATTGATTGAAATTTTGGCAAATCAATCTTCGACGAAGGCCGGGGTTTGGTATTGCATTTCAGCTTGGTGGCTTAAAAACTAATGAGTGAGTTTGGTCATTAAAAATCGGAAACTTGTAATTAAAATTATTTTTTTATTAAACGATCCAAAAACAATTTCATCTTATTCTTCGTCATTTTCTGATTCCAAAAACATATACATATGTTATATTTGGATTAAAATTAAAAATATAAAAATTATGATCAAAATTAAATTTCCGAAATCGATTCAAAAACTATTTCATCTTATTCCTTGTCGGTTCCTGATTCCAAAAACATATAGATATGATATGTTTGGATTAAAAAACACGCTCAGAAAGTTAAAACGAAGAGAGGTACAGTAAAGCGTGCTATGAAGCTCAGCGCAACCCCTGCCGCGCCAAACAGGCTCGTCACTTTCACTGCCTTTTGCACTAGCGGCGGACTACGTTCAGTTTCATTCTGTGAGTTCCACAGCTTGACTAAATGTAGTAATTTCGCCTTACGCGACTTGTTTTTTTCTTTTTTAAAGCTTAGTTTTTTGTTTTCATTTATATTATTCAAGAGAAACAGAGCTTTGTGGTTATAGTCAGTTTTCACACAAAAAAGCTGTAGGGGCTTGGTATTGGTTTTTGTATGCGCCAAAGGACTTGGTCGTGGCACAAACTCATAGCTAGTTTCCGATAACTTAGGTCTACATCATAATTCGTGGACACTCTTTGCCTCCTTATGTTGTTGTTGTTGTTGTTGTTGTTGTTGTTGTCAGTTGTTGTTGTTGTTGTTGTTGTCAGTTGTTGAGGGCCTCAAAGGGTTTAAACTCGTGATCGTGATTGGCGTTTTTTGACCTTTCTGTGACCGTGATTGCCGAAATTTCCATTTCTGTGATCGTGATGGGACTTTGCCCGTGATCCTTGATGACAAAAAAATCAAGTCTCGTGATCGTGATCGTCATTTGTTTTCGTGATCGTGATGAGCATTATTGCAAAGCATTTTATTTTCAACGTACATTTTTCACAGCTGTATCACTCTATGATCCTCTATTCGTCAAGGTGTTTGTGATCGTGAAAACAAAAATCAAGGTAACTGTGATCGTGAAAGCTAAGACTTTCCTTCCGTGATCGTGATGATACCCCCCACCCCCCCCCCCCCTTTGGGGCCCTCGTTGTTGTTGATGGTGGTGGTGTCTTATTCTCTCTCGTCACTATTTACTCTGCTTTGTCTTGCTCCCTGCGTTTTCTTATCTACACCCCGTGCAAAAATAAGCCCACCTAAACTTCTAACTTCAAATCTTGCAGCTGGTGTTTCCTTTACATTTGCAGTTTGCACGCAAAATGATCTTCCTTTCATTCTGACTAAATTACTTTTTCAAAGAAATTCCTTAAAACAAACCAAAATGCCACATCCGACACAAGACTTTTTGAGTTGTATATGTTAGAGGCAAAGGACAACCGCCCCTGCACAATGTCCATAAATCAGTCGACTAAACAAGGCTTTGAACAACGTACGGTCGACGTTTAAGTAGCCTGCTCTCATGAATTAAGCCAGATAAAAACCAATTACAAAAGAGGAAAAAATAATAATGTTACTTTGTTGCTGTCGTTGATTGTCGTTCTTTTTTCTTCTTTTTTTCCCCCTTTTTTTTCTTAAAGAAAATGAGAAAAGGCTTATATTTTCCTCGGCTGTAATTGGATAATTTCGCGCGTCGTACCAACAGCATTATTTATATCAGGTTTGCACTAACAATCTTAGTTCGGGTGATAAGATGAAGGATGGCCACCGCTTTCAAAATTTGAGATAATTATTAGGCCATGGATCCGGACTGACACTTTTTATCCAGCAAGGGGGCTAGCTAGCCCAGTAACTGATTCTACTGCGTCAAAGAAATATTTGACTGCGTTCTTGAACGAGGTTTATACAGACACGTTCACTTGCGTTGAATGAATAATACCTCTGTGAATGATTCAAAAAGTGTATAGTTTTGTGGCTTCTTTAATTAAAACTAAACAAATAAACAAACATTCAGCAGCAGTAACAGCAGCAAAAACGTAAGCAGCAGCATGTACCACCAACCACAACACCAACGTATCAACAGCAATAGCCATAACCTCAAGACCACCACCCCCACCCACGCCATCAACAACAGCGGCACAAGCAACATAAAGTTGACAATGAATTAACAGACACTCACGAGCGTGTCACATGTGTTATAATATCTATATGATACACTGTTATTCAAAATTACCCTTTTCGCCCGAAATCAATAAATAGAGGCAGATCGAAAACATCAAACACTTGCTCTTCTTTGCATATGTGGCGTGCGTTTTATGTTTGTTTAATCGGAGTGTTCGCGAGATATGGATCCATTGTTAACATTCATACGCCGGCAAAGGTAAAATGTCTTCACAATCATAGTGAAGTGAACAGATGGCCGGAGAGAGACTGAGAGAGAGAGAGAGAGAGAGAGAGAGAGAGAGAGAGAGAGAGAGAGAGAGAGAGAGAGAGAGAGCAACCGACAGAAAGACACTCTCATCTCTCTCTCTCTCTCTCTCTCTCTCTCTTTTAAGTTGGTTTGCGTTGGCGTCCACTTTGTTCACCTGTGAAATATTGTCCCCCCTTGTACATACACATTGTGTTTGTTGCAATAAACATATTCGCCTGTGCCTTCTCTCTCTCTCTCTCTCTCTCTCTCTCTCTCTCTCTCTCTCTCTCTCTCCCCTCTCTCTCTCTCTTTTTTGGTTTGTCTTCCGGACGGTCAAGTTGGCGTCCAGTTTGTTCACCTGTGAAATATTGTCTCCCCCTTGTATATACACATTGTGTTTGTTGCAATAAACATTCGCCTTTGCCTTCTCTCTCTCTCTCTTTCTCTCTCTCTCTCTCTCTCTCTCTCTCTCTCTTTCTCTCTCTCTCTCTCTCTCTCTCTCTCTCTCTCTCTCTCTCTCTCTCTCTCTCTCCCCCCTCCCTCTGCCCCTTCTCTGTCTCTTACTCTCCCGTCATCTCCCCTCCAAATATAGATCCGACCGCAGTCAATCTGGAGATAACGATGTTATTTAACGCAACCCACAGTAAGTAAAAGCAGAAGCTAACGGCTGACAAACTCCCACGCCCTGCAACTTCCGTTTTCCACTGACAGTAACCAAATCCAAATTTGACACATGTGGTCATTTTTTCACCAACACCGACACCATAGCCGGCCGATTGATCTCGCGTTGCGTTTCACGCCAATCGCTTGATATCATTTCATCGGTCATTAACGCGGGCACTGGAGGCGTGAAATGTGTTAATGAGTATCGAAAAGAGCTTAAAGGGATCAGCGAATTCAATCACTCGCTGAGATTTTTTCTATGAACTGAATAGTTGGCTGTGGAGTGCTTACAGTTTGTGTTGAATTGTTGAATGTATTGGAAAGTACATGGATAGATAGCAATAAAGATATATAGATAGATAGAGAATACATCGTGGTTTGCTGCGTGATATAAGATGTCTTGTTTAATGTTAAAACTACATTTGAGGTTGTACCATGTACAAAACGTTAAATTGCCCTGGTTGTCGCTTGTCAATACTATGTTAAATAAGTTGGGTCTATCATATTTATGGACAACTCAGAGTCTTGCTGTCTCAGGTTTCAAAAACGTTGTAAAACAAAGGCTAAGAGATCAATTCCTGCAGGAATGGAACACTGACGTGAATGCCAACAGCTTGTGTTTTAATTACAGAATGTATAAACAGGATTTTTGTCTGGAAAGGTATTTGCTTTGGTTGCCTAGGAAATTGCAAGTTAAATTAGCAAAATTTAGAACAAGCAATCATAAGTTGCCAATACATCAGCACAGATTTTTTAATGCCCCTAGACATGAAAGATTGTGTGATATGTGCGATAAAAATGAATTAGGTGATGAGTTTCACTATTTGTTCATTTGTACCGACGAAAGTATAGTGTCTGAAAGAAGAAAATTAATTAGTCCCTATTACCGATCTCACCCAAATTGTTTAAAATATGAACAGTTAATGGATTGTAAATCTAAGATAAAACTAGCAAGATTTGTAGCCCATGTTATGATTTTAGTATGTTAGCGTTACATCTAGTTTCTTTATTGGTATGTATATGTATGTAATGCATGCTTTTGTTTTGTTTTGTGTCTTTATAAAAGATGCATGGCATAATGGTATTGCCAATTTATTTCGGCTGTATATTATCGTTGTCCTCTTAATGTATACATATTATCTGTCTGATTTCTTACCTGATTTTGTTAAACCTATTTTCTTTTCTTTTTGTTTGTATGTATGGAAGTGTATATTGCCAATTTATTTTGGTTGTATAGTATTGTTGTATTTTTCCGCTCAATTTGTATACATATATTAACTGTCTGATTTGTTACCTTTTTTGTTAAAGTTATATCTTTGTTTCAAAGCCATCTGGGCCCAAAACAATAAAATACTTGACTTGACTTGATACCGGGTTTACACGAGTTGTTTTTATAAACATTAAAATGCGAACAAAATATTTGAAAACGCACCGAGTGTAAGCCTGGTACCACACAGCAAGCCATGTACTATTTTCTTTATCCTACATTCTATACTTGCGTGCCTTCTACCTCAAACTTCGAGACGAAGTCGAAGTGTCCAAACTGTCATGAGCACTTTAATTGATATAATCAATGACAGTAGAGTATTAGGTTACAACTCCATAGCGTCCCTGCGGAGTCTTGTAACAAAAGGAGGATAAAATTGCTCTTGAGTAGTGGGGAGCTCCACGGAACTAGTCTCCTGGCACTTTTGGAAAAAAGGCAAGCAGCGTTACATAAACAAGCGGTATCATTTTTGCCTAATTCTTGTCGTCTAAGGCACCAGGGAGGGACTGATTGTGTAATTGCTATCGCTTGTCTCCTATTTAGAGTGCTTGCATCCCTTTTGTAATTTGATTTGGTTATTAATGGCTACGCGTCCTTTATTTATGGCTATGCGTGCCCGGTCTCATTTCATCAGTATTCTACACTGAAGTTCCACACAGTTTAGAATGGATCTACTATGCGATACTGTAAATCCAGTCCTAAATCGAATTGCAGGGTGACCCAACCAAGCTGAAGTTGATGTACACCAAATAATTATGAAGTAATTCGGTCAACAGGTGTGGACGTTTTTTCTTTCTCATTTTTGTGGGTTGCGTTTTTTGAGTCACTCTGTGTGTACCTTTTGTTGCGATTTCATCCGCTTGTTGGAGGGCGAAGTCCCATTAAACCTTGGTGACGAGATGGTCATCCACCACCCGACCTACAGATAAGGGTACTTGCTTCACTACTAGCCCTCTAGACACGAGAGTCCTTCTTCCACCTTCACAATCGTACAACACGCACGTCGCTACAACCACCACCACCACTATCGTCACCACCACCATCACCGTCACCACAACCTGTTCTGCTGGTGTCCTGTTGCTACTTGCCCCACCCCTCCCCACCCCCACACCCGTTTTTCACCTCCATCTCTCTCCACCCCTCACTTAATTCCTGTCAACCTCCATACAACTCTACAGCCCCCCACACACACACAATGCCCCCTACCTTGCCTCTCGTCCAGTGTGGTGCATGTTCAATATTTCATGCGTGGCGGAACAGAGACTGGGCCCAGCAAGGGACGGTGCAGTCATAATTATTGTAGGAAAGGGAGGGAAGAGAGCACTGCTGGGACACTCAAAGGGGTCGAACTCGCAGTGCATTTCTCTTTCTGTTTCATTAAAAAAAAAAAAAGTCGTAAAAACCAGTGTCTTGAAAATGACTAATTTAACATTGACCTGCAAAGTAAAATTGCTTAATCAGAAATATTTGGGCTGTGCTGGAATAAATGTGTAATTTGATCTGAACAGAATGTGAATGAAAGGCCAGGTAAGTGGTGAGCTAAGAATAATTTAAAGAAGGCTAAGGAAACAAGGGGCTACTTTGTGTTTTAGCTTTCCATCTATTGTTTTCAAACAACTTCAAGGAAAAACAGGAAGTGGATGTGGCGGAGATCCTTTTTAGTCGAGATGCAGACAAGGATTCTGCATGCTCGGGGCTGTGCACCTTTGTAGGTCTTCCGGAACCTCTTTTGGCACAACCCCTTCCCAAAACCATTGAGCAGGCAAATTTGGAGTGGACACTTGAATGCAGGCAAAGTAGGACCTTGGACGGCCAAGGGGACAATGTGGACACGTCTCAGCATACCGAACCATCTTAAAGTAAAGCATCAGCAACTTTAAGATAGCGGTCTCGTCTCTGCCCTTGTGCTGCTGGACCTTTCCGCGACCTTCGACACGATCGACCATCAGCTACTCGTCGATCGCCTCAGTTCCACGTTCGGCATTCACGACACCGCCCTCTCTTGGTTCCGGAACTACCTCCAGAACCGCTCTGAGACTGTCACCACTGATTCGTTCTCTTCTCAGCCTGTCCCTGTCCGCTTCGGCATCCCACAAGGGTCTGTCCTCGGCCCTGTCCTTTTCACCCTGTACACTCAACCCCTCTCCCTGGTCATCGAACGCCACGGCTTGAACTACAACTCCTTTGCCGATGACACGCAGCTCCAGAACAGCGCCAAGCCGGAGGACGTTGACCATCTCCTGCGATCCATCTTCAGTTGTTTCACTGACATCAAGAACTGGATGACTGAGAACAAGTTGAAGCTGAACAGTGAGAAGACGGAGGCCCTTCTGGTTGGAATACGACAAAAGATTGCTTCCCTCACTGTGACCGATCTCCAGCTGGATGACGCGACTGTTCCATTCTCCCCTGCTGTCAAGAGCCTTGGCGTCTTTCTCGACTCCACTCTCTCCATGCAGACACACATCTCCTTCATCATCAAGACCTGCTTTTTCCACCTACGACGCATCGCCTCCATCCGTCGCTACCTCACCCACGACGCCTGTGTCAAGCTGGTTGTCTCCCTCATCTTCAGTCGTCTGGACTACTGCAACTCCGTTCTGGCTGGCCTCTCCGCCTCATCCATTCATGGCCTACAACGAGTCCAGAACGCTGCTGCCATGCTGACGTTGAGGAAGACGAAGCGAGACCACATCACCCCCCTACTTCGCCCCTTGCACTGGCTCCCTGTCAACACCCGAATCTCCTACAAACTGTCCACTCTCGTCTACAAGTGTCTCAACGACTCTGCTTCCGAGTACCTTTAATCCTCCCTGGACCTGTACACCCAGCCCTCCGACCGCCCCCTTCGTTCTGCTGCTTCACATCCCTCGCTCGAAACTCGCATCTGCTGGTCAGCGTGCATTCCCCTCCGCGGGCCCCTCCGTCTGGAACTCCCTGCCGCTTGAACTTCACCAGAGCCCCTCTCTTGACGCGTTCAAGAGTAGGTTGAAGACTCAGTTCTTCCCGTAGCTGGCTGCGACTTTCATGTTCGACGTGATGTGTTGTTCCCCAAAAGACATCCTTGTGCTGTGCTCGATCTGTAAGAGGTGTTTTCTTTGTGTTTAATATAATTTTTTTTGACCTAGCTATTGATGTGTACATTATTGTTAAACAGTTGTTTGTTGTATGTTTATCAGGGTTTGCTAGTGTGTGATAGGGTTCGTGTCCATCTGTAGATGTTAGTTTCTTTGTAAGTCCTGTGTTGACAACTCTTCGACAAGCGCTTAGAACTGTACCCACGGAATACGCGCTATATAAGCTTCATATTGATTGATTGATTGATTTAATGGAACACCTTTGGTGGAAGGGTGGAAGTGCTTCGTCTTAAATCCCCTCCCCTACCCGGCCCCCAAAATCTTGCTCCCACCCACAGACACCCCCACCCCCGGGCAAGGGAACGAACTGGGCACACACACACACACATGCGCGCTTATTACGACATAGGCAGGCATACAATCTTTTTTTTTAAAGAGGCAGTACGGCTCAAAGCAGTATTGACGCAACGATTTATTTTTTTGTCCCAGTTGAGGATATAAACAGTCAAAACTTTATCACAACAATACCACAAATGACCAAACATGTCTATAGTATTTTCAGTCATGAATACAAACTTTATGCGGTTCTTCAGTTTGCATGTCCTTCAAAAATCTGACTGAGATTTCCTGACATGGACTGTGACCTGCACTGTATGCAAATTTACGTTTGTACATACAGACTCCTAACGTATGTGTGCATCGTTTGCTATGTTAAGGGATGCATGCAAGTACGTCGTTCTCTACAGTCTCAGACGCATACCGCACACGAGGACGCAAAACTTTTACTTGGGAGATGTTGTGTCCTTGCGCTGTGAACCGTGAGCTTGGATCATAGATATTCCGTTGAGAAACTTACCTTTGGTTTGTTTTGACGAGTGCTCCTCCTTCCCAGATCATAGAAGTCACGACGTCAGAGTCAGGCTTAACTACAACTTTGTTGTATTGCATGCGAGCACGATAACGTACGTTTGACTTTTGTGAATCCCACTCTTCTTCTTCTTCTTCTGCGATCGATGTTATGGCCGTTAAATCCTCAGTTTGGTGTCTGTGAATCCCACTTAAAATCACAGTTATTCACAAACAAAACTAAAGACCGTGTGGGATGGGCCTAAATAGAATTTTTAATATGTGTTTACATTTTCTTACGTAATCAAGCTGGTAATTTTCTTCTTTAACAAACATACAAACCGAGAAAAAAACCTGGATATTTGTGTGTGCCTATACCTAATTCGATGTGCATGTTTCGGGCA
>NC_090249.1:39466467-39493597 GCF_037325665.1 Littorina saxatilis | reverse complement strand
TTTATTCTTCGTTTTTTCGACGTCGTCACTGAATTTTGGCAGACAGCTTTTCAGCAGAAGGCCAAAACTGGTTATTTTTATTATGAAATAGTGTTGATATTTGTACCAGGTATGGATAGAAAGATAAAAGAAGGTTAAATCATGTATTGTCCATCGTATTTTTGAAAAAAATGTCTCTTGGAGAATGATGTACTTGGTCTTGAGCACAAAAACATCAAAAGCGCCAAGAATCGAGTTACGCAAAATGTTCAGGACGACGACGATTGACAACTTAGAGCCTTTCGTGCGACGACCACTGGCAGTACAGCACGGTGTACATGCAGACTGTTGTAGGGGAGCCTGGCTTGTTTCATCATGTCGCTGTCCTTTGTTGCCTGGCCTACTTCGGCCTGACCTGACGCACGTGCCCGGTCGTGCTTGATGCCCGCCACGGAGACGACAAGGCACCGCCGGCCAGGGGTGCCTTTCACACAGGCAACGAGATACTGGTTAGCAATCAAACCGGTTGGGAATTTTAAGATATAGTGGCACTGACCAGCTTTTGAGACCGCCAAAAATCAGGTCTTGAAATATATAATGAAGACTCGAAAAACAAGAATTGTAGGTTGTTGGAACGTTTAGTTATTGACAAAACAAAACGTTACATTTATTAATACGTCGACCCGGTGGTCAGAGAGACAAACGCGTATCATACAAATTAATAATGAACTTATCTTAGAATCGTGGATGAAACTAGCTTAGAATATATTGAAATTGATAAATATATATTTTATTTTTTTTCAAATTCTACAGTTTTACTGTGATAAAACAGGCATAGGTCTACTAGCAATACATCATACAAGTCACCCAAACTGGATCAAAATAGGATTTACAGTTGTTTGTGATAAATAGGTCTTGAAATAGATTGATTCTGACCGAATGAGAGGCTAATTTAGAGACAATTAGAACGGACAATGTGAGAAAGAGTTGTCTTGAGAAAAAAAAGGGGGTAGGTTGATCTGAATTTTGAGGGTCTTGAATGGGCGGTCAACTGTAGTTCCGTTAGTGCATAACCCCTGTTAGCTTGCACTTGCGATATGGCTTTAACATGTATCGGTACTGAGCACATCAGTGTCCGTTCGAAGATAGTGTGTGTGTGTGTGTGTGTGTGTGTGTGTGTGTGTGTGTGTGTGTGTGTGTGTGTGTGTGTGTGTGTGTGTGTATGTGTGTGTGTGTGCGTTACACACATTAATGACACAATTCATATTTTAAGCCTATATTTTGGTCCCAACGACTCGCTGTCAGCATTTGACCTACTTGAAACTAACCTTTGGATGTGTACATTGCGTGTTAGGAGAAAAAAAATTAAATCATCATTATTCGAACGTATTATCACCAGTAAAAATGGGAACGCAAAACCTAAGAGTGTTCATTTTAGTTGGTAGCAAGGTAAAGCAACTGGTGTTCTCAAAAGTTATCGTTAATTCGTTTCCGTTGAAACACTATTCAAAGAAGAATGGAGCAGTATAATTGAATTAACCAGGGGCGTGGGGGGGAAGGGCAGGGGGGGGAGTGGGGGGGGGGGGGGGGGGGCGGTAGAGTGGGAAAGGTCAATTGTACCAAGGGGGCGTGGACAATTTTAACATTGAGGCTAAATGGAAAGAAAAGAGAAAAAGCTTTCACAAAATAAAAAAATAAAAGACCGGCGCCAACGCGATACTGTCAGTGGCTAATGAAATCGACCCCACCCCTCAACTGCAACATTCCCACAAGCCAACCGGTCCTTCCTCAGTCCCCCCATCCATACCTCCATCCGACCCCCTACCCCACCTCCCCCACCCCCCTTCCTACCAGCGTGTTTCACGACCGTGGACAGCTTTCTACCCTGTTGTCCCATGCACAGACCCACCACCGCTGTAGCGTTGACACGTCACACAGAGCAACACCGTGTGCACGTGCAGTTGGCTGGCCGAGACCAAAAGCCGGTGGATGGCGGGTTGATTGAGACTGAGAGGAGGGAGGGGGTAGGGTGGGTTGATCGAGATCTAGAGGCGGGGGACGAACCCGGACGGGACAGAATCGGTGTGTGTCGGTGTGCCGCAAGTTGTTGCAATGCTGGTGGAGATAAAAAAGCGGAGAGGTGGCCTCTCCTCATGGCATTAGTCGCTCCGTCGTTGTCACCGTTCTTGCTTGCAACGTCTCCTGTGTGCGTGTGTGTGGTGGTTTGGTTTCCATGGCTATGCCAGGCCTCGCCACGGCACAGGTGGGACTGTGCGAACAGGTAGATGAAACTGCGGGTGAAGTTAGTTTGGAAGAACTTTCTAGGACTTCAGTGTCCTGTGTGAGTTTCTGTGGCTGCGCAATGCTTTGCACACAGATGGGACATCGTGAACAGGTAGATGGAATTGCGGCTGAATTTAGTTTTGTGGAACTTTGGAGGACTTCTGCTCAGTCCACGCGTGCAGATGTCCACGCCTTCGCTCAAAGGTGAGATCGAACACAGCTAATCAGCTGTGCAACGTTCTGGAACATCGTCAATTTGCTGCCCGCTGAAGGTGTATTTTCCTCTGTACTTTGGAGCTCTGGGAGCTTGTGGACCTTTGAAGACTTCTGCCGAATGGTACCTCCAATGCCTTTGTCCATACTGGAACTGCACAGGTAAATTAAATGGTTGTGAATCCCTTGTCAAAATTGAAGTTCTATGATTACAGCTGTCCATGCATCCACTTTTCAGGCTATTCTGCAGAGTTCGATGAAATGCCGATGACAATTACGCTGAGGATTTACCAACCAAGACTTTCACCGAGTCACTGGTTTCAAGTAGTTATGAACATGTATACAGACTTCTTGAGAGTCAAGTGTAGATTTGTTATGAAATTTCTTGGTGATGTTTATGGCGCCTCCAGGATAAGCGATGAGCAACGCAACAGTAGTGCTTAGAAACACGCACCTGTAGGGTCAAGGAAAACTACAACGAGCTTATTTTCGATACATTTTTTGCCGAAGCAGAAATTGACTTTGGTGGATAAGAGTGTCGACAACTTTAGCGGAACGTCGTTACAACTTTAGCCTAGAGATGTCTGAATACTTTAAGCTTGTTTCAGCTGAGATATATTCTAACCCTGTGAGCAAACTGAGAGGCGCGCGCAGTCCTTCCCATGATAACAGTTCTGCACACTATCTCCCATCTGCGATAGCTTTTGCATGGGATAAGACCTTCCCTCCGAAAACAAACATCCTGACGGTTTCCTGTGTAGAGTTGTGACTTTTTTTTTAACAGAATTAATTTCTTAAAAGCGACTTAATTGAGTCCAAGTAACGTGCGCCACACACAAGACAGAAGTCGCAGCACAGGCTTCATGTCTCACCCAGTCACATTATTCTGACACCGGACCAACCAGTTCTAGCACAAACCCCATAATGCCAGACGCCAGGCGGAGCAGCCACTAGATTGCCAATTTCAAAGTCTTAGGTATGACCCGGCCGGGGCCGCGGTTCGAACCCACGACAGGCTCCCGCTCACTGGGCGGACGCCTTACCACTAGGCCACCGTGTTGCGTTTTTTTTAGTCCAAGTGGAGGCGTAGCCTTATTCCACGTAGAAGACTGACCTGATCTGAGACGGTGTGAGCCGAATCGTTAATACGTGAAGGACTGTGCCTTTAACACTGCATGCTGACTTCAACCGAGTTTCAACCTAAACCGCTATACTTACCTTTCTTCTTCTTCTTCTTCTTCTTCTTCTTCTTCTTCTTCTTCTTCTTCTTCTTCTTCTTCTTCTTCTTCTTCTTCTTCTTCTTCAGCGTTGCAGAATTTTCTGGTTACGTGTGAGCTCGTTTGCCCATTTGGGTTCCCCACACTATACTCTGAGAGCATAGTCAGCTCACTCCGCTTTCGTTGAGTAGGCATGCTGGGTATTTTCGTGTTTCCATAACCCACTGAACTCCGACATGGATTACAGGATCTTTTCCGTGCGCACTTGGTCTTGTGCTTGCGTGTACACACGAAGGGGGTTAAGCCACTAGCAGGTCTGCACATAAGTTGACCTGGGAGATCGGAAAAATCTCCACTCTTAACCCACCAGGCGGCAGCGAGCGGGGTTCGAACTCACGACCTCCCGATTAGGAGGCCGACGTCTTACCACCACGCCACTGCGCCCGTCACTTACCTTTCACGTTCTAGGAATGTTCGGAACGTCTATGTTATGCCAAGGCAAAGTAGAAAGCAAGTTTAAACAACCAACTATGGGAAAAACTCACCCTTAAGAACCCGGAAGCTTTTAAATGCATGGTCCATCAAGCATTACTTTGCCAAGCATCTTGTTGTGTGTAACATCTGAAAACAAATAATGATACGATTTGGTCTGGCTTTTTTTTAATTCCGTGCTTCCTTGTCGTCTGCGTGCTTATCTGTCTCAGATAATATCTTTTCACCTGGCCAGAAATCGATTCTGGGATGGCTGGGATGAGTTAAAAGGGTTGGACAAATTTGAAACTTTAACGAGGCTTGCCTGACAGACGGTCGCACCTCCATCTATTATTCAAGCGTAACACTACGCCCCTATGGATAAAGACCCACCAGCCATCGGATCCTAAACTGCAGGGAAAATAGGGGAGGTACGATTTCTACGAAGATAAAACTAAGACTGCAAAACTTTCTTTTTGCAGTCCAAGATCGTTGTCGTACCTGTTTACTATTTGACGTTTGAGGTTTCAGTGGGTAAAATGTACACTGAACATTTAAGAATGTACAAGATAACAGGTAAAGAAAATTAACTACTGCCTCTGACACCCCCCTGTACATTTTCATCTATGTAGAAAAAGTCGCAATAAGCGTTGAGTTCTTGCTTGTATCTGATTTATGTGTGTTACGTGATGACGTATATGAAATGAGTAAAACATTGATTAAATTAACCGTCTCAAGAATGTCGTTTTCGTTTTCGAAGTTTGCTCTTCGTAGAAAACCTAACTTGTCTTAGCCGATCTCCGCTGTCCTTTGTCTACTTCGACACAGTCACATGTTTGCACAATGTGCAACGCCGTGCACACTAGACTGAAAAACCCGGCTCAAGGCAACTGGACTGTTGAAGGCGATGGCTACATATCCACGTTCACATTAGTCAGGAAAACCGAAATGTTAAGTAACTGAACTATTTCTCATTACTTTATTGTCCCATCGCTGGGAAATTCGGGTCGCTTCCTCCCAGTGGAAAGCTAGCAGCAACGGAGTCGCGCTACCCAGGTGTCTGCGTGTTTAGGTGTATTCAGCCACCTGCACTTATGGCAGAATGACCAAGGTCTTTTACGTGCCATTGTGATGACACGGGGGTGAGACATGGCTTCCGTCTCTGGGTCTGCACATAAAGTTGACCCGCGTCCGTCCCGGCCCGAATTCGAACCTGCGACCTTTCGATCACAAGTCCAGTGCTCTACCAACTGAGCTACCGGGCCCCCGGTATTATGGGTTATGACTATGACCACGTGCACATTACAGACCATTTATTTTAGTTGTGAATGTTGGAACGTTAGCAGTCTGTCTGTTTTTGGATTACAGACCAGAAAGGTCAAAACAAGGCAACTGAATGAAAACCGCTTGATACCCTTGACATCAAAAGCTAGCAGAGCATCCTTGTGCACTATAAAGCCGACAACAAACCCATGCGCAAAGAAACTGTATTATCAGTGCTGAGGACTGCGTTCTCGTGCGCATTTCAGCCAAGGCAAGGCGGGAGAACTATCAAAAGTAAAAACCCCATCCATGGGTACAATAAAGACGGAAAACCCTGCCCAATAAAGACAAAACCATGCGCAACGAGACTGAAGTATTAATGCTGAGGACTGCACCCTCTAGACAACCCAGCACAAGGCAACTGAATTATCAAGGGTGACGACTGCATCCATGTCTACAATAAAATAAATACAGAAAACCCTGCCGCAAGGAAAGTGGACTCTCTAAAGGTGATTCCCGCGTTCACGCGCACACAGGGGAAACAACCCTGCACAAGGCAACTGCACTATGCAGGGTGGGCGAAGAGAGGCGAGAGAAAGTCGATGCATTGCTGATCACAATCGAAGTGGGGGCCACCCCACTACGGACCAATCATGCCATCGATCTGCGTCTCCCCCTCCAACTCTCCTCCCCTCTCCTCTCACGGACGCGATAAGCTCACTTCACCTCGTTACGGTTCATTGCACTCACTTTCAGATAAAACTGCCCCAGACTCAATGCTTGATGTTCGAAGCTACCACAAATACTGAAAACTTAGTAGTGAGCTCCATCAATTGCGTAGCACTGCGCTACAGCAGCTTACTTTCTTCGGGAAAATTAACTGGAATTTCATCAAAAACATCACTTCGCTTTAATAAATGACGATATCATGTTACCTGTGAACCCTCCCCCAAAAATGGTGTTATGTTTGTCGATGAAAGTGTTAATTCCTCTGTTTGAAATCTTCGAATGTTCCAAATGCAAATTTCGATTCATTTGGTTGGGTGGATCGTGACACCAAATATTACCATTACTGTCCGTATTATGGTCGTTGACTGCTGAGGAAAAAACAAACTGATTGCTGTAAAATGTTCTGTCAACCATCGCTTGGTGGATCTTTAATGGCTCAGACTTATTAAGCAGAACGTCGTTGTGCACTTACTATGCAGTGGTATTGTGAAGTTATTATAACGTGCGTTGTCATTTGCTACTCAGAATGAGAGTAGTGATCAAGAGTTTTCTCACTATATATAGAACCCTGACAACCACGAAATCAGAGATAGGCCTACTTCGGTGGACTCTATCTCAGCCGTAACATGCATCAACCCCTCGCCAGCCAAGCCATCGATATCGATCTCATCATATAATCCTGAGAACTACCAGACACAAGTTTCAGGGAAAAAAAGAACGTCCATGACCGGACGAGTTAATGTAATATACTGCAACGAGACAGACCACCCCGGTGTCTTTTGGTGGATGGTATCTCAGAGTTGCAACATACATCAACCGTTCGCAACTTAACCTGAGACTCTAGAGTTATCCCATTACAGAATCGTGACGATTAACAGTCAAACATATTGAGAGACAAAGAACGTCCACGACGGGATATGTTATTGTGTTAATGATGGTCCTCTTGACTAGACTTAAGCCTCTAGATTCCCGAAGGAATAGGTCCTCAGCAAATGGTGGTCCTTTACTGTAAGGCGACACATTGGCCTGGTGTCTTTCGCAACTTCTCCTGTCTACCTCAACTCCAAACGATCAATGCTCTTGCCCAAACTTCAGCAACAGTAGCGGCAACCGGTCTAACTTTCTCGTCACGGGACGAAACATTGGCCAGGCCTTGCATAGTCATTCTATCCCCATCGTGGCTAGAGTTCCGTCTAAGCCTTGTGTTTGTAGCTTAATTACTTGTAAACACGAAGACGGGTGACGTTCGTTAACTGAGAAAAAGAAGAACGAAGAGGAGAAAAAATAGAGGAAAGAAGGGAAAAAATTTCAGAATAACACCATTACAATGGAGAGGACAGAGAAGGAGGAAGAGGAGGAGGAAGAGGAGAGAAAAGGAAGAGGACAGACGAGGAAGAAGCAGTGGAAGAAGAGGAAGAGGAGGAGGAAAAACGGGAGAAAGGAAGAAGAGAGAGAAGGAAGAGGACAGCGAAGGAAGAAGAGGGGGAGGAGGAGGAGGAGGATGAAAAGAAGGAGGAAGAGGATGAGAAAGAAGAAGAGAACGAGGAAGAATATGAGGAAGAGGAGGAGGACGACGAGGAGGAAGAGAAGGTAGAAGAGGAGGATAAGGAAGAGAACGAGGAGGAGGAGGAGGACGAAGAAGAGGATATAAGGGAAAGGAAGAGGCAGAGGACGACTGAGGAGGGAAAGAAGTAACTCGGCCGGGTGAACTACAGGACATTTAGGAGGGTAGGGAAGAGTAGGAAGAAGAGGGAGAGCAAAAGACAGAAAAGGCGAGTGGCAGGTCAGTCGGAACTGTACAGAGCCGACATTGTTCAGTCATACTGCCGGAGACTAAGGATTAAATCCTAAAGAATTTATTTTATAATGGCTGCGCTCAGCATGGAACACTTAACATGCATACACAATTCGACTCCATTTGAAGATCGCACGGCCGAGATATGATCGATTAAAAGTTCGATACAGAGAGATCATGGCATCACTCGCCTGCCATTCTGCAGCAGGAAGAGGGGGGGATGAGGGGGTTCCTGGATAGAGGGTAAGGGAGGCTGGCTATCAGTAATCTGATCGCCGTGACCGCGCGCTCGCCGGATGCTCTCACCATAACTCTGGTCTGACAGCACAACCTGTCTTTGATACCATCTTGCTGGAATCTTCACAGTTTGATTATTTGAAGCAGTTTTTCACTTCAGTCTTTGTGATACACCAGAGCTGCATGGACGTTTATTTGTGGTCATCTACAACTTTAAAACAATGAAGGTTAGTTTTGGTTTGACTATTCCATAAAATACTTTAACTGAAGGTTTTACTGTCTGTACTGCCGCCTGAAAAACTCTCTTTTAGCAAGGATTTGTATGGCTGAACATTCCAGTCAAAATTCCTATTTTCATGTGTTTTAGTTGTTTTCCTCTAGAATCAACTGATTACATAAGTAACATGCAGGACGCACTATATATTATTGTGGTATTTAATGGTGGTGTTGTTATCAATGTTGAACATTACAAATTTGTGTTCATGAAAACTATTTTACTTGCAGCACTTCAAAGGCTACCACAATGGATGATCCATTAAAAACCTGTCCAATATGCAACGAACCATGTGACGTCGAGTTTAATACCCTGGGAAAGAAAGGATGTGCAAGTATGTTCTCTCTCTTGATTTGTTTCAATTCTTATGATAAATTTGAGTTTCTTAGTGTTCTGTATACTATAACGTTTGTTTGTTTGTTTGTTTGTTTTATGTCCTTTTTTATTTTGTTTGTTTTTGTTCTTTTGTTGTTTTTTCCCTTTGGTGTTCTTTTACATGTTGTGCTGTATTTGTAGTTTGTTGTAGTACTGGGTGTCATCCAGTGAGACTTATCAAAGCAAGTGTGTGGGGTCATAGCCGGTTAACAAATTGCGTGCTTCTGTTGAAATGTCTATAAAAAAGAGTTTGTAGTGAGCAATGTTATTTGTTTGTTGATACAGGAATCAAGGATTCGAGCCAGAGAAGACAGAACAGAACCGTTCAGCCTACAGTTGGTCAAAGGGTGCATATCGAGTGTCGAAGGGATTACACCAACGACAATAATATCGAGAAAGACTTAAGACAGCAAAACAGAGATACCGATAAGACTGAGCTTGGAGAGCGAAGCACACGATCTAAGCAACACAGATTTGACTTTGCAAGTTGCTGCTTTTTCTGTGGGACTCGGGTAAATCTTTCCAAAACACGTGGACCTGATGAGGCATACAGAGTCAGAACATTATCTTTACAAACTGAAATTTTGAAAAAATGTGACGAAAGAAATGATGAGTGGGCAGATATCGTCAAGGGAAAGCTTGAATTTGCAAGAGACCTGCGTGCAGCAGATGCTGTGTACCATATAACTTGTAACTGTAACTTCAGAGCGCTTGGTCTGTCAATTCCCAAACGTTATAATGACAAGCCAGGTGCATACGCACTGACAAACGCTCCAAGCCGAAGTGTGGGTAGACCACCGGACACTGAAAAACTTGAAGTTTTTGAGAAAACAGCAGAATATCTCATTAACCACGATGACGAACAGATCACCATCGGAGAGCTTGTGCAGAAAATGCAAGAGTTCAGTGGAGGGGTTGGTTACACCACCAAATGGATGAAGGAAAAGCTCTTGGAGAGATTTGATGAAAAAATCATCATAGCGAACATTCTGGGCAAGTCTAATGTTGTAACATTCCGCACAACAGCTAAATCCATTCTTCATGATTTCTACAATTCTCCGAAGACTAATGACGACGAAAGTGAAAAACTGAAGCTGGTGAAAGCTGCTGCAGCACTGATAAAGAATGAAATAAAAGCTGCTTCTGCAACGACAAACAAGGAATATCCAACATCAGAGGATATTTCTTCAGGAGGGTACAACCTGGACTTTGTTCCCCAGTCCCTTCAGCTTTTCCTGCGTTTGCTTTTCAGCGAAAAAGATGCTGACAATAAAATTGCATCTGTGGGACAAGCAATTGTCCAGGCAGCTCGACCTAGGGTTGTCATCGCCCCACTTCAAATTGGACTTGGAGTCCAAATGCACCACCATTTTGGCTCCCGATATCTGATCGATGTGTTGAATGCGATGGGCTTCTCGTCTTCCTACACAGAGGTGCAGAGATTTGAGGCAAATGCAGCTGTGTCCCAAAGTACAGATATTCCAGGATGTGCCAAGAATGTGATTCTACAATACGTGGCTGACAATGTGGATCACAATTCCTGTACCTTGGATGGATACAATTCTTTCCATGGTATGGGAATGATTGCTACCACAACTCCTGGAACACGACGAACAACGCCTATTCCTAGGTTGGATGTCACCTCCAAAGATTCAAAAGAAAAGGGAACAATTGACATCGTGTATTTCCAGTCAAAGGCAGTTCACTTTGGGAACACTACATACAGGGAACTAGAAAACCTGCGAGCTGTTGACCCATCTATACACCTTGATGTCTTGTGGAAGGTGGTGTGGCCGCTGAAGCCTGCAAGACCTTCATGGTCTGGAACGATGCAGGCTGTCCACAACGACCGTCACCCTGGTAAGTCGAGCGTTTTCTTCTTGCCAATGATCGACATGAACCCTGGTGATCTGACTTTCATTCACTCTACACTGCTGTTCACGGCGAAGGAAGCAAAGAGACATGGCTCGACTCCAGTGCTCACTTTCGACCAGCCCCTATTTTGGAAAGCCCATGAGATCGTCGCCAACAAACCTGATGATACTGACTTGGCCTCCATTGTTCTAAGGCTTGAAGGTTTTCACATGGAAATGAGCTTTTTGGGCTGCATTGGACGTTTGATGGAGGGCAGCGGTCTGCAGGAGGTGCTAGAACTGACATATGCACCAACAGCTGTCAACTACATGCTTCAAGGCAAGGCAGTGTCCCGAGCAGTTAGAGGCCACTTTCTGGTTGACTCGGCTCTGAACGCACTCCTGACCTCACAAACGTTCAAAATCTCTCTGCCACTCCCAGACCTGGATGTGACACTAAGTGACGTCTCCATTGAGGAAATTGATAGCACAGATGTACCAGAAGATGTGCAAATTGCTGGGACAGTGGATGATATCGCGCCATCAGCAAATGAAGATGCTCCTGTCTCATGTGAGGAGCCTGATGGGGACCTTGCCCGTGCAGCCAACATGTGGGACTTGTTGATGAGTGGAGCTATCCCGCTAGGAGAAGTTTGCGTTGATGAGACAATCGCATCGATTCAGCTAAAACTAGAACGCCAAAAGCAAACCCTCAAGTGCCACCCCACAGCTGCACTGTGGATTCAGTACATGGACATGGTTGACATTCTGCGCAAGTTCCTCAAAGCTGAACGCACAGGAAACTGGGACCTGCATCTGTCCACTGTCCATGAAATGATGCCTTTCATGGCAGCAGCAGGGCACAACCTCTACACCAAATCCCTCCACCTGTATCTCCAGGACATGCTGCAGCTGAAAGAAACTCACAAGGATGTCTACCAGAGCTTCCAAGCCGGTCACCATGTACGCAGGACGAATCGATGTTGGGCAGGCCTTTCTACAGACAGATGATTAAGAGAACAACTAGCATTGCTCTTTGGAGAATGTACAAATATGTATTGGAGACTTTCTTTATTTCTATGACAGTGACCGGTGTGAGATGTTTTTCAAATGTACAAATGTGTATTGGAGCCTTTCTTTATTTCTATGACAGTGACTGATGTTGTGAGATGTTTTTCAAGGGACATAATTATTATCATTCCTGTTGTTTCCTGATTTTTTTTTCTGATTACGGAATGTGTTCACAGATATTTGTATTCAGTGAATGCATTCATTGAGTGTTTTATGACTGCTTTGATGCTCAATTCTGCAGTCTGCAGTCGACCAATGCATGACTAAGCTGTGAATACATTATTGGTCAATAATGTTTATGAATGTTGTGCAATGTTTGTGTAATGATGTTGGAGTTATGTGCTTTGAATTTAAAATGTTGTCGATTATTTGATTATGTGATGCTTTATCTAATCAATTGCCTTGTTTACGTTTGTTGTTTCATTGCTTGTGTTTGAATGGTTTGCTTTTGTATACCCTGCTCCCTTGTCACGCGGTAGACTATCCAGCGACTTCCTGACATCATTCATCTTACTTTTCTTAGTTTACACTGCAAACTTTGTGGCCTTTTTACATGTTGCTTGAGTGCGCTTACATTCTCCTGTACAGGAATACTTATGTTTTTGTAGAACAAAACCTTCACAAAGATGATGTTTGGTTTAAAATGAGTACAGTATTCTACTTTTAGTTGAAAACAATAAATATGACCTTGTGTACCAATTACTTTGGAATTTCCCCTCTGTGTGTGTGTGTGTGTGTGTGTGTGTGTGTGTGTGTGTGTGTGTGTGTGTGTGTGTGTGTGTGTGTGTGTGTGTGTGTGTGTGTGTGTTTAGTGCGTGTATAAAAAAATATTCGTTATGCTGCTGAAAATGATTACACAGCCTTCACTTCACGCATAAACAACAAATTTGACCTTATGACCCAATGACCTTGACCTTTTGATTTTTAATATCTTAGACATTTTTTTATATTGTAATCATAAACTGTGACTTGCATGTTATATTTGATGTTCGTGGTGTCAAAACAGTTCAGACAATGTAAAAAACGTAGAATCGCTTTGTGACAAAATACACACTGACAAACACACTTGATAACTTTTTTTAAAATAATTATATTTTTCTCGATTTTTGACCAGACATACTACAAACATAGCAGAACATGAATCTGAAAACAGAAATTCTTTAGCAATAAATCCTTGGTTATGGTGCCATTTTCCGTAGACTGACTAGGCAAACAGCGTAAACAGGCTGTTGCGATTCATCACTGGACCTAGTGACAATGAAGACGGATAGGCTAGCGCCACCTTTCGTGTCGTCCCTCTGGTCACAGGGTGCCCTACGACCTTTGGCGGTGCCAGACCTCTCGTCTGTATCACCCCCACCCCCAACCCCCCCCCCCCTCCAACACCACCCACCCCCTACCACCCACCCTCACCTTCCCACCTTACACACATGGGACGCTGCCACCATCACCATCACCACCACCCTTCTACTTTCCACGCTGCAGCAACTTTGTGATTCACGCGGACTGTGCAGGCGTCCGTTGAAAAACAGGAAGCTGTGCGATTCTGGCTGTTTTGGCTTCAAACAGAGCCTGGGACAGAGAAAACGGCATTTTCAATAACACAACACACAAGGAACTTAGTCGATAAATATCGACAGGGGGCCGACAAATGGTTTAAATGGGAAATGTGTGTATATGGGTGTGGGTTTGAAACAAACAAACAAACCAACCCATGTGAACCCCGGGCCGCAGGCCTTCGATGTAGTGATTGAAAAAAAAGGATGTTCTCAAATGGTTCAATTCTCATTTGGTCTGATTCTCAAATGGTACCGGTATACTCTCCCCCCCCCCTGGCCGCAGGCCTAGGAGTAAAATTTTTATAGACACTGACCTTCTTCCCAGGGGTCATTGACCCAGTTTTAGCTATGAGAGGTGGTTCGCCCAGAGGCTGTAGAGTATACTGGGGCGGTCTCTTTGATGTCTTGAGAGGAAACTTGGCCAGGGTAGTACATGCACCAGAACTGGTGGACACCAAGGACAAACATGAAATCGAAGCAGTTTGCTTTCAGAGAGAACGGTCGTCAGCAACTCAAACTTCTCTGTTTTCTTTTTTTTTTTAAATCTGACTTTCTTTGTGGCCCCCTGACTCCGCCCCCTCCCTCTGTAAGGACCCTCCTCCACAAGGACCGATTTTTGTCAACATTTTAAAGGTCGCTAGAGAGGGGTTCCACTGTATGACCTAACCGCTACTGGCAGACGGCCTCAATCTTCACGCGCAAAGACGAGATTAATAGGTGCTCGGTTTTGGTATTTTGAATTACATTACATTAAACCTTTGTTGGGTTTCATGGTCATGGCAACAGCCATAATAATATTACATGATGTATAATATCATATTTCAGCATATGTGAATTACATGTCATCATACTAAACTGTCATACATTTTTATTCCTACATTATTCTGATTGATCACAACCAAACCTACTATCATTGGACACATCCAAATGCAAGCGCCTGTTCTTGACAATTTCTCTCTGATCTAAATATAAAATCAGTGCAATTTCCTGGGTCGGGCTTTGCCACAGACACTCACGGTTTGGCCTGTAGGTAAAATGTACAATGTATTTTCTGATTTGTGCACAAAAGCTTTTTTTCTTTTTTCTTTTTTTTAACATAACAATGTTTAATGTCACTGTATGTTTAAAAGACCATGGTCATATTTGTAAAAAAAATGTTAAATTAGAAAATAAATAACATTTTGGTTCATGATTTTTCCTACACCTGTGCTAAAAATAAGAAATAAAAATGTCGGGTATATAAGTCACTCAAATACAGCTAGGTATGAATGGCTCGGTTTGAGTTTGTTGCAGTTGACCCTGCACAATGCGACATATCATGTTTTTGTTGAACAATTTTGACGTCACCCCTCCCATAGGGTGACGTATTTCACAACTTCCTGTGTTACACAAACTCTGTGATGACCAATTTTGACGTCACCCCTCCCATAGGGTGACGGATTTCACAACTTTCTACAGATGAACAATTTTGACGTCACCCCTCCCATAGGGTGACGGATGTCACAACTTCCTGTGTACACAAACTGATGACGTATTTCACAACAAAATGGCGCTGCCCATGGTCAACCTCGAAACTATCCGTATAGAATGGGGGCGTCCTCGCCCCCATAACAAACTCTTGCAAGCACTTTTGTGCGCGCTGGCCAAAATCGACAAAATATAAGATGAATCCTTGCCTCAGGTGAAAATTGAGTTGTGTTTTGCTTTTGCTCATATGTTGTTTTGTTTGGCCAGACTTCACAAGGATGGATTTCTTTTGTCTTTCAGGTTTCAAGAGAGAATTCGTACCGATTTTGTTATGGTAGCTTGTGTCATTGAAGCAACGTTATAGGCCGGCTTCTGCGTTGTGTTTTGCTTGGGGCTAATAGTGGGTGTTTTTGTTAATGCCTCACGTGTGGTAGATTTGTTAATTTTGATATGAAGGATTTTCTTTGCTTCCGAAATCACTCTTTGGCGACGGAATCAAAAAGTTGAATAAAGATTTCCTATGATGAAGGAATATCAGCTGTTCCGGTGTTTACTTTATATTGAAAAAAAGAAAAAGAAGAAGAAGGAAACATGACTTGTGATTTTTGTTTGACTAGTCATTTTAATACCGTTTGTCAGTTGAGTTATTATAGTTTGTTTTTCTGTGAGGAGTTGGTGTGACCAGGGTGTTTGTCAATGGTTTTCGTTTTCCATTCATACTCAATAGAAACTTGAACATGTAAGAATCCTAACGAATTAACGCGTGTTCTGTAGAGGTATGATGTGGGTTTCCTTTTTCTTCTTTCTGTTTTTCATGTCAACTTTTTCCAAAATCTACGGCTGTTTTCTGGATTCCTCTGCGCTTGACTGATTGGCATGCTTAATAATGTCCGTATGCAATCCTGTTGACAAATCATGGCATAATAAAATTTACAAAGAAAACTGTTGCCACGCCCGTGTGCAGGCTAAATCCAAGGAAATAATGATTCTCGCACCAAAAAGGCCTGTTTTAAATAACGATTTTTTTTCATTTTCTTTTTTGTTACAGAATCCAGTATGACTTGACTGCACTGGCCACCTTCTCGCCTTACCAGGCCTCCCGCTGTCCGTAACCAGGCTACCCTCAGTCATGCAGATCCGGCGCGTTTCAGCCCGCTAACAGCTTTTCGATAGTCGTGATACCAACCAGAACACTGTGACGTCACGCATTTCCGGTCCACCAGACGATCAGGATTGTGTGGGTCCAGAGGTGAAACGAGGCCCGTTTAGCACAACCTGTTCTCACGGGGCGATCGATTTTTATGAACACCTGTGTTCGGTGATGAATAAACTCAGCATCACACTGAGAGAAGTTTTAGAGACTGAGTTGCTAATGCTATTCCCAAAACTGCCGACGTTTATTTTCAGTGATTCAGACCTTTCCACGGCCTGTATTTAATCAAAGACGGCTTCAGCGTCAGAATAAACTATGTAGAAAGAAATGTTGCCGATGTCTTCTCTTCCTACACCAGTGAACATTCATTCTCAACTTCTGGAGACCCTTTCGCTATTCAAGTTGATCAAGATAAGGTGAAATGTTGGACAAGACTAGTATCGCATCATATCAGAACAGAATAAGCTGCAAATAAGGTTCTTCGAGTAAACTTCCAATGCAGTTCGAACATCAGTAGATGTAAACTCTCAGGTATTGGGGATCTGTCGATTTTTCCCCCAGAATAACTTAATTAGGATGACTTGAAACTGTTGACAAATCGGGTCCTATATAAACACCGTCTGCCTGACCTGGTTGTTACGTTTCCTCTCATGACAAGTTAGTTTGTGACGAATTTAAACCTTCGTCTTGTAAATTATTTGACACAGATTGGCCATTAACACACTGTGACAATTTTGCTCGCATTGCCTGAATACAGGGGGTTCAGAACATGTTTCAGCTGACACCCGTGTGTATTACAGTAGCAAAAACAATGTGTCTCTATCAACATACTGTGACACTTTTGTTCGCATTGCCTGAATACAGGTGGTTCAGAACATGTTTCAGCTGACACCTGTGTGTATTAGAGTAGCAGACACAACGTGTCTCCATCAACACACTGTAACTGTGACAGTACTGCTCAGGTTCCCTTTATCCACACGGTGGAGTGGAGTGTGTTGCACTGGACTCCACTCTCACACAGGAGATGAGGACATCCTGAATTGAATGCCAGGGTCTGAAATATTCATTTCAATCAATCAACATGCCCGGAACTGAGGAGGACGCTCGATCAAAGCGTGGCTGACGCGTTGCAAACTATGTAACTTCAGCAGGACAGACGACGCACTGCAGATTATCCCAGCCCGCTACACGTTGCGTGAAAAGAAAACAGGCCAAAGTACTCGTCATAATCCCTATCGCGGCATAAATAATAGTATGCAGTGCGTAGTCTGTGCCGCTGAAACTGCGCGCGGCAGGTATATTCTGCCCATAACCACTGCCCGATTTCTCCCTGTGACTGTATCACCTGATCGAGCAGACAACTGGGCTTAAATGCACGAAGCGAAAGTGGGTGCCACCCAAACGGGCGAGAACAAACTGCGGGGTCTGATTCATTGAAATCACACAAAATCTCGAGCGAACGACGAAGAAGAAGAAGACACAAAATCTCAATTTCAACTAATCCAACGCCGCGGCTGGCTCCCCAGGCCTGAAAGTGCCGAGTATTTTTACTCGCCATGGTGAGTAGAAACATGTAACTGGCGAGTAGAAATGTTCATCTACTCGCCAAATGCGATTAAAGTTGCTGAAACAAATCGTTGGTTTGGCTAGTAAAGTTTGCTCTCTGGCTAGTAAATTTTCAAAATCACTAGCCAAAGGCGAGTACACAATTTGTTGGACTGACTTTAAGGGCTGATCCCACCCGGTTTGTAACTTTCTCGTTCCACCCGGCCCAGGTGTTATGTTACAGTCCAACGAGTCCAATACATCCCCATTTTGTTTAACACGAGGCGGATGGGCAGATATTGCGGTGTCATTTCTTCTGACTGCACAAGTTGAATTTTCGACGGAACATGTTCGAAACAAGCTATTTTTCCCCAGAAGAAGGCACTCTTTGCTAGAACATGAGTGCGGCAGACGCTTTAGTCTTTGCTCAACATCTAGTCTGTCCATGTCCACCCTTCAACAACCGGCACGGTTGGCCTAGTGGTAAGGCGTCCGCCCCGTGATCGGGAGGTCGTGGGTTCGAACTCCACTCTTACACAGGAGATGAGGACATCCTGAATTGAATGCCAGGGTCTGAAATATTCCTAAGACTTTAAAATTGGCAATCTAGTGGCTGCTCCGCCTGGCGTCTGGCATTATGGGGTTAGTGCTAGGACTGGTTGGTCCCGGTGTCAGAATAATGTGACTGGGTGAGACATGAAGCCTGTGCTGCGACTTCTGTCTTGTGTGTGGCGCACGCTAAATGTCAAAGCAGCACCGCCCTGATATGGCCCTTCGTGGTCGGCTGGGCGTTAAACAAACAAACAAACAAACAAAAAAACCTTCAACACCCACCCTCCTTCCCCCACCCCAAGCCCTTCCCGGCCATTGAGATGTGAGGCCTGGCTTTCCGTTCTTTCTAAACACATACCGTCACGCTCATAAGATAAATACCTATCTCAGTGTTAGGCATTTCTGTATTGAAACTACAGGGGAAGCTACTGGAAGGGTATCTATCATGACTGTGTTAGAGAGTACAAACTCTCAGACTATCGGAAACGGTTGCTACGGTAACATAAGCAAAACTGCTGATCTCGTTTCTTGAGTTAGGCACTTTTTCTTTATGATACAGGAAGACTTGTTTTGAAAATGTGAAGGTATGCAAAAGCTCTTTGTGGGTTGTTATGCAGTTTTGCTGATTAATTTAAAAATGTTGCTGTCAGCTCTTTATCTCACGTTTATCCCGTGGTAACAGCTCGAGATAGGCAGTTTGCAACTTGTAACTAAAATGAGATAGGCAGATTGTTCAGAAACCAAAGAATTTTGTTTGCGTTTTCTCAAAACATCAAAAAATGACATAGGCAATTATCTTATGAGCATTACGCTGTTCGAAGACAGACACGTGACCGGTTCCTGTGCGCCCTTTGAGATGCTCGATCCACATCCCTCCACCCTAGACTGCTGAAACATCCAGCCTGCCATTATTTGCATCTTTGTCTTCCCCGTATATGATATCAAACTTTGATACAAGAACGCACGCTGCGCAAAGACAGACAACGGTTTCTGCGTTCCCGTGTGGGAGAGACCCTCGACCTGAGGGCTGCTGCGGGGCATCATCTTCAGTGAAGGCATCAACGGTCCTCGATCAGTAGGTAGGTGTGCGTCTGTGATGTGTGTGTGTGTGTGTGTGTGTGTGTACGTGTCTGTGATGTGTGTGTGTGTGTCTGTGATGTGTGTTTGTGTGTGTGTGTGTCTGTGATGTGTGTTTGTGTGTGTGTGTCTGTGATGTGTGTGTGTGTGTGTACGTGTGTGTGTGTGTCTGTGATGTGTGTGTGTGTCTGTGATGTGTGTGTGTGTGTGTGTGTGTGTGTGTGTGTGTGTCTGTGTGTCTGTGCGCATACGCGCGCTCGAGTGTGGAGCGTACGGTGAGAGAATTCCTTCAAATCATGCATGTCGTGCCGAATGCAATATGCGTACATACTTATACATGCACATAATCCTTTGAAGTATCATGCAAAGCTATGCCATCAATAGTAATTTGGCCTCCCCATCCATAGTGTGCCCTCATAACCGCCCCCCTCCTCTTCTACCCCCTCCTCCAGTCCCCCACCTCTCCCCTCATCAATAGTATGCCCCCATAGCCTTCTCCCCCCCCCTCTCTTTCCTTCTCTCCCGCCACCATTTGTATGCGTCCCTTGTGTCTCACACAATGACGAAGTGATGAATTTATTATGAGGTGTGTGAGAGTTTCTGTTACTACTGTGTTTGCGAGCAACAGATGCTCACCTGTTTCCATTGCCCCCCCTCCATCTCTCGCTCTCGCTCTCGCTCGCTCTCTCTCTCTCTCTCTCTCTCTCTCTCTCTCTCTCTCATGCAATCCAATACAGGTCCCTTCAAAGAGAATGTAATGATTATAATCACATGTTGATAACATTTGGGTAGGCGGGAGATCAGTTGGGGGAAGTGCTCTTGCACAAGCCTTTGCCCGGTGTGAGCGTGAGTAGGGCCTATGTGTACGTGTGTGTGTGTGTGTGTGTGAGAGAGAGAGAGAGAGAGAGAGAGAGAGAGAGAGAGAGAGAGAGAGAGATCATGAGTGTGTGTGTGTGTGTGCGTGCTTGCGTGCGCGCGCGCGCGAGTGTGTGTGTGTGTGTGTGTGTGTAGTGAGGATGAGCTCGAGCTCTTGTCTATTTCGTTTGTGCCTCTGTCTGTTTGCCTTTCTCTGTCTCGGTCCGCCTGTTTGTCTGTCTGTCTGTCAGTGGGTTTGGGGGGGGGGGGGGGGGAGAGACAAAAGAGGAAAGAGAAACGTCTGATATGCCATCTGCATACATATCGAATTACTCATTGGGCCTCCTTTTGTGCAGACAGTAATATCAACCTGTAACAATTCCCAGCACCCTACATAAAAGCTGACGGGATTTATCATTAACAGCACTCGTCTGTTTTATTAGACACGTGTATAATATTCTGTAGCCTGTGAGTAGCTTACATTGGTCAGTTTACCGTCGTCTTTTCTAGGACAACACTTCAGTCTGGTATGAGTGTTTTTTTCTCTCCAAGAATGTGCAATGGTCGCAATATCGTGCACGGAGTTATGATATTTCTGCATTGCTTCATAATTAATCTGCCTACCCATCCGCCAAAGCATTAGAGTTTTGACTTATGAAAACACTTTTAGTGGCCCACTTCGTAATTTTATATTCACATCACTCAATACTTCAAAACTACAACCATTTATGCCAGTTCGAGTAAGAATCAAGTTAATTGTCATTTATTTATTAGTCTAATTATCTATAAGTCTATTTATTTATTTAATACTTTCATCTTTGAAGATATTTTTTACTTACTTCTTGTCACAGTCCTTATTCTAGACCATATTTTTGCACTGCTCAGTTTCTACCTTCATCCCTGCAGTCCATATTCAGGACCGTATTTCTACAGCAACCACGACATGAAACCCCTAGTACCAGACAAACATTTATATGTATAGCTTTGCCAATGAGACACAAGTGGAAATGCATGTTTAGCCCGCAGTAATAATGATTGTTAAACCAAATGATATTGACCGAACGAAAGGTTCTCCTGTGTGTTCGTATGGGACGGGATAATGAGGTTTTCTAAGGCTGGCATTTCTGTGGGCATAGACCTATCTAATATAGGTCCCTGCTGTGGGTGATCATATAGCATATGTGTTCAGGCATGAACGTGTGATGGAAAGAAAGAAAGAAAGAAAGGAAATATAGAAATTAATTAATTAATGAATTAAGTAGTTATAAATAAATAAATAAATAAATAGATACATAAAGAAAGAAAGAGAGAAACAGCAATGAAGAGATGGGAAAGAGGAGAGAGAAAAACCCAAAAGAATACAAAAATATATAAATGAATAAATTCGGCTGTCCTCTCTCTGTCCTTGTGTTCGTGTCTGCACACGTCAAAAACGATGCAAATTACATTTATTTACCTAAATGCTTCATGCGCTTTCACAGTGATCATTCTAGAAATGGCGCACAGTGATGATTCTAGAAATGGAGAATGGCGCACAGTGATGATTCTAGAAATGGAGAATGGCGCACAGTGATGATTCTAGAAATTGCGCACAGTGATGATTCTAGAAATGGCGCACAGTGATGATTCTAGAAATGGCGCACAGTGATCATTCTAGAAATGGCGCACAGTGATCATTCTAGAAATGGCGCACAGTGATCATTCTAGAAATGGCGCACAGTGATGATTCTAGAAATGGCGCACAGTGATGATTCTAGAAATGGCGCACAGTGATCATTCTAGAAATGGCACACAGTAATCATTCTAGAAAATGCGCACAGTGATCATTCTAGAAATGGCGCACAGTGATGATTCTAGAAATGGCACACAGTGATCAGTCTAGAAATGGCGCACAGTGATGATTCTAGAAATGGCGCACAGTGATGATTCTAGAAATGGCGCACAGTGATCAGTCTAGAAATGGCGCACAGTGATTATTCTAGAAATGGCGCACAGTGATCATTCTAGAAATGGTGCACAGTGATCATTCTAGAAATGGCGCACAGTGATCAGTCTAGAAATGGCGCACAGTGATGATTCTAGAAATGGCGCACAGTGATCATTCTAGAAATGGCGCACAGTGATTATTCTAGAAATGGCGCACAGTGATGATTCTAGAAATTTCGCAAACGTGGGGCATTGCAGATAGATTTTAACAATGCAAATATTCGAAATATTCAAAAGCAAAGGTTCAGATTGATTGATTGACTAATTGATTGATTGACTGATTAATTGATTGATTGATTGATTGATGGATTGATTGATTGGATTGATTGATTGGATTGATTGATTGATTGGATTGATGGATTGATTGGATTGATTGATGGATTGATTGATTGATGGATTGATGGATTGATGGATTGATTGATTGATGGATTGATTTATTGATTGATTCTAATTGTTGGATGGATGGATCGACTGATTGGTTGATTGATTGAGTGAGTGAGTGTGTGAGTGAGTGAGTGAGTCAATCGCTTTAAAGCTGTTCTATCCAAGAAATACTTGACACTTGTGAAACTTGTGCTTTGGTTCTTTGTAGATATATAAGCAGATACGTCTGTTATACCCCCCTGTCCCTCCCCCAGGGCAGTAATTGCATAGTGTACAAGGTCGCCAAGGGCACAGCATGAATGATGCATGGCAGTAACTTGTAGCCGTGCAGTATACTGTAGCCATCCATGTGTCTCTTCAAGGAGATGCGATTGTCCGGGCCACAGGCAAGCAAAGTAGTTTTAGTTTGTTTTTCAGGACGGCTTTGCCGTGTGCATATAATTATGATTCTTGAAGAGAGGGGGCATTGGACAAGAGTTGAAGAGTGGTTAGGTGCCTCTCTCTTTTTTAAAACTATGATAAATGCTGGTCATAAATGACGGCCCCGGCGAACAGTGTGTATGGTATAGTATGTATGATGCATTATGAATGATACATCAAGTTTATAAATATGGGATGAACAAAACTGAACAAAAAGAGAAATGTGCAAAATATATGTCGACAGAGAGCGAGTGTATACGCACGCATGTGTGTGTATGCGTGTGTGTGTGTGTGTGTGTGTGTGTGTGTGTGTGTGTGTGTGTACGTGTGTGTGCCTTACATGCACATCTGTTATAGCTCACAACTGGCAGAAAATTACAATATAAATCCTGATATGGACTAAATAGTGCCAGACGGAATGGAAAAAAACTAGTACTGTGAACCAGAAGGAAAAAATTCCACCCAAAAGTTTAAAAAAAATGATTCCAGTGCCTATGGCAGTGATAAGCAACGGTCAGCGCCATGCATTATGCATGAGGGGAAGACACCCAGCGGACGTCTTGGGACTGACCGTCAGACGGCGTCAGGTGGGACGGGTCTGGACACTGTCACGACCAGTAATCACTGGGCAGTCTGGACTGACCAAACCTTGAAATCAACTATGACAAGGAGAAAAAGAAGAATAGGAGGTGGATGGTGAGGCGAAGAGGAGGAGGAAAAAAAGAAGAAGAAGAATAGGAGGAAGAGGAGGAAGAGAAGAGGAGGAGGAATAGGATAAGGAAGAGGAGGAGGAAAAAGAAGAAGAAGAGTAGGAGGAGGAGGAACAGGAGAAGGAACAGAACAAGGAGGATTTGATTTAATTGTTGTTGCTTTTTGGGTCCAGCGGACCATAAGGAAGAAGAGGAGGAAGAGGAAGAAAAAGAGGAAGAGGGGGAAGAGGAGGAAGGGGACTAGGTGGACAAGGAAGAGGCGGGGGAGGAGGAAGAGGAGGTGGAAGATGGGAAAGAAGAAAGAAGAAAGAGGAACAGGAACAGGAGGAGGAGACAGAGGGAGAGGAACAGGAGGAGGAGAAATAAGAGGAGGAGGAACAGGAATAGGAGGACAAAAATGTCGAGGCACTGTTTGAACAAGTAATCATTTTACTGTTCACTGTAAGCTTTGACATTATTATATTTATGACACACCACGACATAGCTTTGGTGGGAAGAAGAAAAAGAAAAGAAAACAATCGGACACAGGAAGTCGCCAGCTAGGCTGTTGATTTGACATATATGTCCAAATGGAAGGATGCTCTTATCTCATGAAAACTCCATGACGGATCTGGGTGCTTTATGTGATCGCTTACACTGGGCGGAAGGTACCCTCACAGGATGACAAGTGAAGGAAGAACCGTTGGGACATTGCTTACTCAGTGGAAGTTAAACGTGATGCTTTACATGGTAAATAAGCCATTTTCAACTCGAGTCCACTGTCGTACAACAGCAGCTGTTTCATCACAAACACTCGTTACAAACGGAAATAGGCCTGATGAGGGTTTTTTCTGATTGCTTGGGGAAAAACCGTGTAAAATTGCAAACCTCTTTGAAATTGTCACCGTGATATTTGGGATAATCCTTATCATATAATCACAAGCTCTCGAGCTCGCGGCAATGTTAACTTCTTGAAATCTCAAAGAGTGCATCTAGATTCCAACACCACTGGATCGTTTAAGACCTGAAATGCAGTCAGTCTGACCCAAAATCTGACGCGTGTGACATTACAGAGAACGTGTTTTTTCTTGGATCATCATGTCAAGATGCAGGTACAAAGCATGTCGAATCAAAGTACACGTTTGATCGCGCTCACGTGCCAAGATGAATGATTAAAATGCTGCTAAAATATATATCGACTGAGAGAAGATTGTATAGCAGACCCTCAACTGGTCCAGCCTTGGGAACGCGGATTGGAATCGAAGATCAGAGAATGATAACCAAACACACAGAGTGTAGCTGCGTTTGCACAGACTGGCATACGTGCATGTTGCTACTGATTGGTCTGGGGAGGAGTTCGCTCAGGATCAATCTGCAACTAAAACCGTTTATGCAACAGAGGATAAACGTAGAGCTTTGTAAGGAGAGAGAGAGAGAGAGAGAGAGAGAGAGAGAGAGAGAGAGAGAGAGAGAGAGAGAGAGAGAGAGAGAGAGAGAGAGAGAGAGAGAGAGAGAAAGAGAGAGACAGTGAGAGAGAGAGAGTGAGAGAGAGAGACAGTGAGAGAGAGTGAGAGAGAGACTATTAGGGTTTAACGTCCTCTTAGACCTACTGGTCTATATTGGGACAGGTATAGGTAATACGCTGAATATGGTGTGATACTTGGATTCGAACAAGCCCGCTGTGGCTGTCTTCTTCGACACACCAGCATTGGGTTTGTCTCGTCAAAGTATCGAAATACGATCATGATAACCAGAGACGAGAGATGATGCATGCGTGTCTTCGTGTTTTCCAAGCCCTGAGACTTTCGCTGTGAACCAGGATCTTTTTCGTGCCCATGTGTGCACACGGGGGTGTTCGGACGTCGAAGAGAGTCTGCACAAAGTTGACTCCGAGAAATAAATCTCTCGCCGAACGTGGGGATCGAACCCACGCTGATAGCGACCAACTGGCTACAAAGCCAGCGCGCTACCAACCGTGAGCTACGTCCCCGCCCGAGAGAGAGAGAGAGAGAGAGAGAGAGAGAGAGAGAGAGAGAGAGAGAGAGAGAGAGAGAGAGAGAGAGAGAGAGAGAGAGAGAGAGAGAGAGAGAGAGAGAGAGAGAGAGACTGAAACTGAACTTTATTACCAAAGGATAGAGGTTTTAGGCAAAGCCTAATCTTACAACCTGTCCCTTATACAAACACTTAATACAGACGCACATAATATAGATAGTAAAATTGACAAGGTTATTGTTACTTACAGACGTACATAATGTAAATAGTAATAAGAAAGGGGTTATGGTTTTGTATACACATTCAAAAATGGGAAAAACAATATATTGTGGAAATTGCAGCATAGTTGCAATAATGCATTGCATATAAACATCCAAAACAACTAATAACAAAAGGGAGAAAACAAATGTGGGGAGGAATTGTCCCAATCATTCGCATGTATATCATTATCAATACATACACATAAAGAACAAATCAAAATACAAACATAACTTGACTAAATGTAAAAAGCACTAAAATATCAGACATGAAAAGTGTGCTATTTACCCATTAAGCGGGAATGAAACTGGCGCCTAAACGTTTTCACAGAAGAGGCATTTCGGAGGGGTAGGGGTATGGAATTCCATAGAGACGCTCCTGAGAAGGCTAAACTTGACTTATACAAGTCTAGACGAGGGATGGGGGGAATCAGGTTCTGGGACCCATATCTTTTTGTGGCATGTCTGAAATGTGATTTTAAATATCCAGGAACATTATTGTTAATTACTTTGTACATAAAGACAGCCTTGTTTAGCGTCAACTGATCTTTCAAGGGAAGGAAATTAAGGAGCTTTAATTTATCATCTGTTGGCTTATTTGACTCATGCAGAATTAGTTTTGCAGCACGGCGATGAAGAGAATTGAGTCGTTTGAGAGAGAGAGAGAGAGAGAGAGAGAGAAAGAGAGAGAGAGAGAGAGAGAGAGAGAGAGAGAGAGAGAGAGAGAGAGAGAGAGAGAGAGAGAGAGAGAGATTAACAGAGTGCGACAGATAGACAGACACACAGACACACAGACACACACACACAGACAGACAAACAGACAGAGCATCGACCCCGTCCCCCCTCCCCCTCTTCCCCACCCAACACAAAATCTATTGTGAAGCTGGCTGCAAAGGGCAATTAATTGTACATTTGAAAAAGAGTACATCCAGCATGTGTCACAATGCATGCGAACAGCTGTCACGTCTATTGATGTCTGTTTATACATCTATATCAATGTATGCCGGATTGGAGGCTATTTTCCCTCGAATTTTTACACTCTGAAGCACCACTTGTCGTACGGTTCGCTCAATATATATCGTGCGCTGTTAGAAGCCGTCCTAAAAGCAATCGTCTGTGTTAAACGCAAGCTGGGACAAGTGGGATGATTACTCATAGACTGGAGGAATACGAACCGGTTTTGGTTTCGAAGAGACCGATGGAATTCTGCCGGTGTGTATCATTCATAGTGCAAACGAGTGATAAACTCCGTGGAAAGCTCCTCTGTTGATAATTCATCTGTTGTTGACTCTTCTTTTGAAAACTCATCTTTTGAAAACTCATCTTTTGAAAGATTTTTTGAAAATAAATCATCTCATGTTTTACTAACTCAATTGCTTAATTCGGTGTGGTCATCAGAACTTTCCCGGAGTTTGATGCACCAAAACAGACAAA
>NC_090249.1:39413967-39463967 GCF_037325665.1 Littorina saxatilis | reverse complement strand
CTTAAAAGAACGCACCACTTACCAACCCTTCAGCGCCGATGAATATTTACAGGGAGCGAACACAGTCAGAGCTGAGGAAAATCCTGGTTGGCTATTGTTTCGCACGTGCAATCCCAAATGGACCAATCAATGACAGGACGATAAAACAAGGAGGGTGCCTTGCCCAGCACATCGCTGTATTCCAAGTCCAATTCATCTATCCACTTTCCGTCGATATGGTTAATAAAAACTCAGTGTTGGGTTTTACTCCGACCCGCTCTGTTATGCGTGCGATAGCACTTACTAATTATTATTTGTCTCGGTTCATAATGAAGAGTATGGAGTGTCTCGGTTAACTGAGTCACGTGCAGGTGTTATATTGCTGCTATTGATTCAGTTGTGTCCTCATTTTATCGGTATGTTTTTATCAGTGAGTCTGATAGTCTTAAAGGCCTCTCAAGTTACCCACGAAAAGCAATAATTGTCTCAACTTGAATCGCCGAAAGCGATGCACCGGCTGTTCGGTTTTGGAGTAAATTTTCAGATTATTACGTTGTATTATTATACATCACGGATACCTGACAAATAGTGTTTGAACGTTTACTTATTTTGTCTACGTAGTTTGAAATCTCCTTGTGCCGCGTGTTACCTTTGTTTGGACCTAAACTCGCACACACCTGGGTAGCGCGACTCTTGTTGGAGGACTTGAAGTGACCCGAATGTCCCAGCATTGGGGTGATACAGTAAAAGAAATGAAATGGAAATGAAAAAAAATCTTAGTTTTTCGCCACTGGCATCGGTAGGGATGACTTGCCGGCATTTGATGCAGACTCCGGATTCGATGTTCTGACATCCAACGAGTTTTAAATTTTAGATGCTTGTATGCCTCCCAGACAGCACTGGAAAAATATGAATATGAAGAATCGGGACTTCGACGTTGTAGAGTCAGGCCGGTTCATACTATCCACCTTTTAAAGTTAGCATAGTCGCGGAGCGTTTTGGGGTTAAACCATTGAAGATCTGTCTTGAGTACAGCATTGAAGATACGTCACAATTATGACACAGGGAATGTTCCTTTGACTTGTTTTGGGGTCAAATTCGCCATAAAACGTTTCCGAAAGTGTGTTCTGGACACATGCTTTAAATCCACGGATGTTAATTATTTTGCAGATATTTTCTTTGGCAAACACACACACACACACACACACACACACAAAAACACACACACACACACACACACACACACACACACACACACACACACACACACACAAGCACTAAAATAAAAGTACTGCCCGCTTTATGTATGAACAATAATGAAATATGGTTTAATTTATGCAGAGCTGTATTTATTTCGAGAAAATAGAACTGTTGCCATGTGCTACCACGAAAAAGGTTAAAACCAATCTCAATGCACAAATAGAATAAAGTGTTTAGTTGCACGGTAACATGTTGGGGTGGTCACACCTTGCAATGCAGAAACAGTTTGTGGAAGAATGACTTTTTGTGCGTCTGTTTTTGGCGATACTGTCACGACGATACAGGGGTAGAGAGAGAGAGAGAGAGAGAGAGAGAGAGAGAGAGAGAGAGAGAGAGAGAGAGAGAGAGAGAGAGAGAGAGAGAGAGAGAGAGAGAGAGAGAGAGAGAGAGAGAGTTTGTGAGGGGTACAGGTGTGAGCGATGCATGATGTGTGCTGTTGCGAACACGTCATTAGAATATTATGATCTGCATGTCGTTTTGTGTTTGTCAGCGTTTGCACGTGGTTTTTAAATGATCCATTTTGACTCGTTTGTAGCATGCAGAATGTTCAATAGCAGGGGGAAAGGTAGGTAAATAGGTCAGCAGGTAGGTTGCAAGATAGGCAAACAAAAAATACGGGGCATACCAACATCTACTTTCGTGTTTTAGTCTATTTACACGGATGCGTGTACTAGCATTATAAGTATGTTCTACGTGCATTCAAACACAGAGAAAACCACAAGCTTCAACCTTCAAGTTCTAGCCTGTTGCGTTCAGTTTAACCTGTCCATTTTTTTCCAGCCGGTGGGTGATTTGTGTGTGATATTCGTGATATTTGAACCACTTGGCCTTCCATACGTATCGATTTGTGTCCCATCAGGCACCGCGCGCGCGTCTCGTTCCGCATGACCGGATACATTGTTACGACCCACAAAGCATCATGATCGACCGACACTGACTACTGTGCATGGACCTGATCCAGCGCCGCTTGAAACTCATTTGTGATGGCCAAAAATACATGATGATTTCATAAAGCCAATCTAACTTCTTCTTTTCCTAGACTGGCAGTAGACTAATTTTGACGGATTTAATAAAGCGTAAATTAAACAAATCTGACATTGCGTTCGAAAGTGAATATCATACATCCAGTGGTGAGTTCCGAAATGTTGTTGAAAATCAGTGTCTCCAGCATTAACCGTTACAAAAATTGATTGATGCCTTAATTTGTTATAACCATTTTTCTATGTTCTAATTTCTTTCTCGAAACGAGAGGCATATCTTTCTGGATCTGAACAATTCTGATCAGTCATCGCTCAACGGCTATCAATCAATCAATCAATATGAGACTTATATCGCGCGTATTCCGTGGGTACAGTTCTAAGCGCAGGGATTCATTTTTTTTATTATTTAATTTTGTTTGTTTTATGCAATTTATATCGCGCACATATTCAAGGCGCAGAGATTTATTTATGCCGTATGAGATGGAATTTTTTTTTACACAATACATCACGCATTCACATCGGCCAGCAGATCGCAGCCATTTCGGCGCATATCCTTCTTTTCACGGCCTATTATTCCAAGTCACACGGGTATTTTGGTGGACATTTTTTTTATCTATGCCTGTACAATTTTGCCTTTTTCTCAATCGTGGGATCTTTAACGTGCACACCCCAATATAGTGTACACGAAGGGACTTCGGAGTTTCGTCTCATCCGAAAGACTAGCACTTGAACCCACCACCTAGGTTAGGAAAGGGGGGAGAAAATTGCTAACGCCCTGACCCAGGGTCGAACTCGCAACCTCTCGCTTCCGAGCGCAAGTGCGTTACCACTCGGCCACCCATGCTTGAATATCACTTCTCCGTCAGGCTATCGCCAGTTATCTCTCTGACCGGTCGCTAAAGTCCTACGCGAATCTATCAAACCAAGAATACAGAGTGATCTCCCATATGTTGTTCTCGAGCAGTGTTCACGAGACGAAAATGATTGCAGTTTGGCCGACTTCGACAGTGATCTCCGTTCTGTTCTTCACAGTTATGATAAAGACATCGTTCTAAGGTCAAAACAAGTCGAAATTGTGGGACTGCTGCCGGAAGGAGACCGTAATATATGGTTACATCAGTGTCAAACAATCGTCTGCTCCAGCGAGCGCTAAAACCAAACGGTTGATTATCACGTGACACTTTTGCCATATTTAGAGTTGTTTGCACAGTAAATACAGCACCGAGAAATAGCTCGCTTGAAACAGTCTTACATATCAATTCCTTTGTAATTTAAAAATTACACAACACCATGAAAAATCATTATCGACGATCGCGAATCTGCTTATATCCATAACACATTACGAAAAGATCTAAATATGTAAAAAATCGATTTCCTCGCCAGACAAGGAAAACCAAGGCATCCTGTCAGGGAGAGAATGAGCCGAACTCATTTTGACCTGAGGTCAGGATGGATCTGAACATGAAACATAATATATTGTTGAATCGTTGTCTTCGATAAGTCAAACGACGCTTCTACCTTTATCCTTCCGTCCTTCCCCAAAGGTCCAAATTACAACAGGAACGTGTTTCCCATGATCAATCATAATGCAAAAGCCCACAATTGATTTCTGAAGACAGATCGCCAACAGACATCAAATATGCTTGAATATCCCTTCTCCGTCAGGTCTCTTTGCATTCTCGAACGCAGCAACTATCCTGAGCGAACGATCAAAACTTCAAACGTACGAAATGCTAGTGATGACGATGGCTGTGTCTGATGGGGTCGTATTCGTACAGTATATTGGGCTAATTAAAGTGGAGGACACGGTATTGAGAGAATACGAGAACTGATCATTCAGAAAGGGGAACATCTGCGCTGCACATCTATTTATAATCGATCTCGTGGCCTACATGCTTGTATGTTGTTCACGTATTTGCTTAATCTTTCTTGCACTCGTCTCTCTTTGAATGCAACAACACTGAAAAGGTCACTGAATGTTATCAGGCATCTTAAATGAACGTTTAATCAAATCAACCGCTAAGTACGCTAATCCATTTTCAGACAAGGCTTTTGAAAATGCAGTCAGCAGGTTTCTAATTTTTGCATGTAAAATGTGTAATTTGCGCGTTGCATATTGTCACGTAGGTGGCTTCTTGTGAGCTATGAACTCTGTCCTCAAAATTGTGACAGAAACAAATTCCACTGTAAATATGAATTCGACCACATCAACTTATTTGTGAGCTTATTTAAATTTGTTGAGGGGTATGATATCATATACACAATATCTCAACAATCGAAGCTCTGCATTAAGCATATCCATGCACTTCTAATGCTTCTTCTATGCTTGGGCAAAGTGTCCGAACTTGACCCTATACAAACAATCCTCAATGAAGCTCGTGTACTTTTCTCTGTGGGACTGAGTGTGTTTGGGATGGGGCTGTTTAGGGTTGGGGTATAGGGGGTGAGGGATATGGGATATCTGATACGGGCCTTTAAACGCCTGTCTCACGTGAGTACAGAGAATCAGCCAGCAGGCCATAAACAATGGCTGAAGCACTCGCAGCGATCCAGTTTCCTCTAATTCCCAGGTGGACGCTGAACGAAGCCATTATGAAGCCATATTCTCTATAACGGTTGCCATTGCCGTATCCTGGCGAGAATGGTCAAAGGACTGCATGTGGGCGTGGGCCTACGATGGCATCAACGACGACTGCTCAACGAGAATGTCATTCCTTTATACTTTTGTGATAGTATGCGGTACTGATTGTGCTGCGCCTACCTTTGTAGAAAGGAAATTATTATTTTTATTTTTATTTTTAAATCTAAGTATGTTGGTGTTTGTGTATAAGTGTGATACACACATTTTTTTTACCTGTTCGGGACTGGCAATCTCCGTGTTTAAACCTATTTACATTTGGGTCTATCACAGTATATGAATAAGGTTCTAAAAAAAAAATCACATCTTTTTACACTTGTTACTTTCAAATAGTGTTTTCCGAAGAGAGACAATAATGTCTATTCCGGGGCTGAATGAAGGAGAGTTATTTTTTTTGTAGTATTCAACATGTTTGTCCATTGTGTTGGGCTTCGTGTTTGAAATTAAAACAAATCCCGTGACAGACAGTTCTCAAAATCAAACGACATGCCAATTCTCGTTCTTTGTTCAACGTGCTTATAGAAAGCTATTCAGCCTTTCTCCGGGATCACATTTGCCCTTTTTCCTTGCAGTAACTTTTCCGAACTTGCTGTATCCAATCATACAAGCTTTCTTCAGCTTTTTTTCTGTTGTCTTTGGTTCGTCAAGAATGGTTTCAGCCTGTCCCCTCTCTTCTCAACAAATCCATCGATGTTTAGGCTTTTATGTATTTGAAAATGTTTGCATATAACGGAATGAATGTTTGTTCACGGAAATACCTCAGCGAGTGCAAAACACTCTTTGTCTTACACACAAAGATTGATCTGTTCAGGGGAGAGTGCCAGATAGCTTACACGTTGTTTTAGAAGTTAGTAAACACGACAATACAGGCGTTAAAGTTCCGCTGTTCACGGCATTAAGTCTCAGGAAACATGAATACACGCATGCAGGAAAAAAAAATATGGGTAGCGCCGTATGTATGGCAGCTCGCTTTCCCCGGGGAGAAAGCAGCCCGAATTTCCATGAGGGTAACCTCACTGGACTGTAAATCTTATCCAATCCAATCCAATCAATTCGATTTGTCAAAACTCATCTAGCATATCGATGAACAGGTCAAGTGATAATGGCATTGTGTATCGTGTAGGGAAACGCACAATTCGGGTGTTTCAATTTTTCAACTTTCTAGCGATAGTAGTGCTACAAAAAAAAATGAAACTACGCTATTAAACACTACTGCTTCGACCAAACATCGATTTGGAACAGTCAATTCCTCAAGATTCAAGACGAGTCTGAAAAACGTGTTAGTTAAAATCTTAATCTTGTATATGTGTCAGATACAGAATGACAGAAATCGTTTCAAATCGTTGTACAACCCTTACGCGCCAACGGTGTGTTGCCCTAGTGAATTATCCTGATATCATATTTCTCAAAACCTTTTTGTCAGTAACAAATATCATGGCTGGGTCGACTAAAACGGGCGTGTAGCAATTTTTTTTCTTTTTTTTTCTCTGTAAATCCTCCTGTTTTGATTAAGTTCCCCATACCCCCCTCCTACATTTTGTTCTTCTGGTTAATAATTGTGTTGTCCACCATCATGAAAACTTGTGTAACTTAGCATTGTTATGGTCACGTCAAATAAGTATCTGCTTGAGTTCGTGTCCTAGCTGCATTTTTGTCAATTGTTTCATGTCATGTATTTGGAATAAAATTGTGTTTAAACCAAAACGGGCGTGGGTGCAACGCTGCATGTCTCTGTTTGACAGATGCGTTTAATGTCCAATGTGCATTAACTGAGAGCACTCCCTATTGTGTCATTGTATTCCTCTCTGTCTCCCACGCTGTGACACAATCAAAGACTGAGATTCGTCATAGATACAGGCATCGTATCGATGCGTAATGCATGTGTTGCAGCTATTGTTGTTAGGTTGATCGAAGTTGCGTCACTCTTTTTGTCTCTTTCTCACGTTTATCTCTATCCGAAGCCATTGCCAATGTTTAGCCTGGGAGAAAAAGGCAATGGGACATTTGTCCCCCTCAACTAAATTCCCGGCGATGGGACATAGTCGAAGGCAAGAAGCATGTACGCGTTTTTGACCAAAGATGCAAAATGGTGCAATATGGTGCCATCTGAGAATTAGCCGCTATATCGTGTTATCTGTGTATGTGTTTGTGTGTGTGTGTGTGTGTGTGTGTGTGTGTGTGTGTGTGTGTGTGTGTGTGTGTGTGTGTGTGTGTAATCCGATGTAAAGTGTACATTTGGTGGCGCAGTTGTACGTAATCTCAATGCGCCCTTTGACGCCCTGAAGGGAATTGTGATTGGACATTTTCAGATATAATGCGCCAATGGCGCAGGGCGCACTAGTAGATGAAACCCTGCATTGCTGCCCCTGCTCCTCCCCCTATCTATTTTCTTTTACCCTACACACGTGTGTGTGTGTGTGTGTGTGCGGTGTGTGTGTGTGTGTGTGTGTGTTTTATATGAACACTGACACACTCACCATGTACCAAGCAAAATACGTGGTGTTGGCAACGGATATACCCACTGGGGGACCTTGACTGTCCGACGAGCTGTATATGGACACCTACCGATCGATCATACCTAGCTAGAACAAGGGTAGCAATAGGCCTACATGTGCCGCGCTCGCGGTTTCTCAGTCTTTCTCTCTCACTACATCTCGCTCGTATTCATCTCAAGTTATACCTTGTATATCTGCATGTTTGTCTGTCTGTTAGTCTGTCTGTCTGCCAAACATGTCTGTCTGTGTCTTGTTGTGCCAGCGGCTGTTGCGGTCTCTGTCTATCTCTGTCTCTCTGTCTGTGGTCACTCTCTCTCTGTCTCTCTGTCGCTGTATTCCTCTCTCTCTCTCTCTCTCTCTCTCTCTCTCTCTCTCTCTCTCTCTCTCTCTCAGCCTCTCTCTCTCTCTCTCTCTCTCTCTCTCTCTCTCTCTCTCTCAGTCTCTCTCTTCACAAAAAGCACACATTTATAAAAAAAATTAAGCCATTTAAGGCGGCACGTGCATGCTTGGAGCAATCATCAACCTGGCCGCAACAGTCACTCAGAGAGAACAGTGCTAAGAAAGGAACGGCAGGATTGTGACACGGGCAGCTCAGAATAAACAACGGTGCGAGCTCTCGGCGCAATCCTGCCTTGTTCTCAAAGGCTCACGTAATGTATTGCCTCCCTTTAATTGAAGAGAAGTCGCAAACACAGGCTCGTTCCTGAATACGGCTCCCCGGTCACGTGACGGGACCGCTAGCGTCCCCTTGTGGCAATTGCTGGCACGCAAGCCTCTCGGCTAATGACAGGTTGTCCCATACTGCAGAGAGAGAGAGAGAGAGAGAGAGAGAGAAGAGAAAGAGAGCGAGAGAGAGAGAGAGAGAGAGAGAGAGAGAGAGAGGATCCTGAGAGAGAGAGCTAGAGAAATCTTGATTTTTTTTTAAGGTAACAAGAATAAGCATAGATATGGCTTTTCGCATCAAAACTTATCTACTAAATCGAATACAGAATTGATTGACAGAGAGAATTAGACTGAGACAGACAGAAATATTGACAGACATACAGGCAGATAGACAGACAAAGAAGCAAGAATTGACATTCTTTACCATATTTTTTTAATATATATATTTTTTATCCGGGCCAGCCATTGCCGTCAAGAACTGACCACCCTATAGCCAAGATGCCTATGACTTTCCTTCCCAATGAAACAGGGACCGATTCGACATCCTCTTTTTTACCATGCAGCTTTTGCCCTCAAGTATTAGCCAGGCAAGCAACGTAACGCGAAACCATTTTAATTTTAATGAGAGAGAGAGAGAGAGAGAGAGAGAGAGAGAGAGAGAGAGAGAGAGAGAGAGAGAGAGAGAGAGAGAGAGAGAGAGAGAGAGAGAGAGAGAATGATTTATGTCCTATAATCTGCGTAATGAACACCCCAGTAATCACCTAGCTCAGTCTACAAGGCGCGGTCTTTCCAGGACCCGTAATCAGTCAAATCCGAAAGAACCAGGACAACATGCCAAGAGTGACATCCCTTGAAGGACGCCATGCAAGATGTCTGCGTCCCAAACACGTAGTTTTCTCTGCGCATTTGTTTGCCGGCAGATGCTTGGATCGAGAGATTGCTGCTGTCAATTCTTGTTCCAGACATTAGGTCAGGCATTAAGGCATGTGCTTTATCGGAAGAGATTAATTTCATTTACTTTACCCGTCGTGGGTTCTGAAACATGCCACATAAAAACGTAAGGTTCCCGCGAAAGCGGCGTATGGCTGCTTAATTGGCGGGGTAAAAACGGTCATACTGACACGTAAACTGAGCCGTGGGAGTTTCAGCCCATGAACGAAGAAACAAAACGTAAGGTACCCTGTCATAAATTGGATTGTTGTTGGTTTTACGTGAACATTAGCAAAAGAGAACCTCTGCTAAAAGGGTATCTGCCCCTCCCTGCCAATCGCTGTCTTCTCTTATTTATACAGGATGATGCTTTCTCGGGCTTAGGACTGTGTGCGGTGCAATGTCAAATAGGGAATTAAAGTTTTGGACACAAAGAATTACGCAGTCGCCAGGGTAGTTACTTTTTAAAAATGCGTTACATGCTTTTTATGAGGTTTTCCATTGCAATATTTTGCATTGATTTTTCAATGCAGAATATAGAACCTTTTCCATTCCGGTAAGAAAACGGGATTTTAACAAAATCGAGCTCGGAATTTTTAATTACAAAAATGTAATGCGGCAAACGTCGCCTTGGTGTAGACCTATATGTGCCTCAGCGTATCTCTCAGATTTGTATATATATATAGGTAAAGTAAAATGCGTAGTATTTAAGTTGCAAATCATGTGCGTCCAGTGGTGCCAACCGCCCTGATATGGCCCTTCGTGGTCGGCTGGGCGTTAAGCAAACAAACAAACAAACAAACAGTGGTGCCATCTCTATGAACAAAAGTACAGAAGCATGTGCAGGGGGATACAAAAATCAAGAGAAAGTTACAAATCAGTCACCGTCGTTATCAAGCCTGCAGGTAGTCTGACCCGTATGGGCAACAAAATTAGCCTACCGGTAAATCTTTGGAGAAGAATTTGAGATTTTGTATCAAACAAAAGTGTGTTCAGGTAACATTCAAGCTGAGGCATTGATTGATTAATAACCGGCAGCATTGTCGGAAGTATTGTCTTTTCCCTAATTCTCAGATGTTTTCTTAATACAGTTATGACCGGTAATTATATCAGGACTTTATAAATCTCGATGGCTTAATTGGTGTCCTGGCTAGCAGTACAAAGGCTGGTTATTCATCAATAACCAGGCAGTCGGCTGGCAGAGTCCAGCCAGCTAGTATCGGATGAAAGCATATAAAGCTTTGTTGCTAACCGATCGAGCCAGCGAGCGACAGGGTTAAACAAAAATCGGTTTTCTGTGTACAAGCACATCAACTGATCGACGCGGATACATGTTTTGCCCATTAAAAGCCACACGTTTCTTGAGTGTGTGGGGCCCTCGACAAAATGAGCTCAGCCAAACCCGACGAAGTATCGACTGTTTTCTTGGCCCATGATCGACTAGTTCTTTTTGTGTGGTTCTACATTGTGTGTGTGTCTGGCTGGCTGGCTACCTGCTTATTCATTTACTTGTGAGGACGCGCGCGCGCGTGTGTGTGTGTGTGTGTGTGTGTGTGTGTGTGCTTGCGTGCGTATGTGCATTCATGTGCGTCAGCGTGTATGCGTATGCTGTGTGTACCATGATCGATAGTTCTTCTTTCAATGTCGAGGTATGTTTCTGGGTTGCTACCTTGTTTTCTGTGTGCTTCCGTGTTTCTCGGTTAGATTAAAAGTGTGTGTGTGTGTGTGTGTGCGCGCGCTGGCGTGCGTGCGAGCGTGCTCGTGTGTGTGTCATGTGAATAAGTGCGCGCGCGTGAGTGTATGTGTCATGTGAATAAGTGCGCGCGCGTGAGTGTGTGTGTGTGTGTGGGGGGGGGGGGGGGGGGGGGTGCGTGCGTGCGTGCGTGCGTGCGTGCGTGCGTGCATGTGTGTGTGTATGTGTCCAATCACTTTTCTTCACTGAGTATGCTTTGCCACAGGAACTGTGTGCATGGACGTTCTTATCTATCTCGATTATTTAAAGATTTTGTACCTTTTTTTACCCAGTATTTTAAGAAAATATAATCACCAGAAAAAATTTCTGACAGGAGCATGAGACTTCTTCTTCTTCTTCTTCAGCGTTCCAGAATTGTCTGGTGACGTGTGAGCTCGTTTGCCCATTTGGGTTCCCCACACTATACTCTGAGAGCATAGTCAGCTCACTCCGCTTTCGTTGAGTAGGCATGCTGGGTATTTTCGTGTTTCCATAACCCACCGAACTCTGACATGGATTACAGGATCTTTTCCGTGCGCACTTGGTCTTGTGCTTGCGTGTACACACGAAGGGGGTTAAGTCACTAGCAGGTCTGCACATAAGTTGACCTGGGAGATCGGAAAAATGTCCACTCTTAACCCACCAGGCGGCAGCGACCGGGATTCGAACTCACGACCTCCCGATTAGGAGGCCGACGTCTTACCAACACGCCACTGCGCCCGTCTGAGCATGAGACTAAGACAGTGTCTTGAATTATGCTAATTGCTTTAGACAGTGTGTTTAATTATGCTAATTGCTCCGAGCTTAGGTGACTGTGTCTTTATTTTGTGTTACAAAAGTTCTTGCGCTGACAATTAGAGCATGAATATAGAACAGCTAAATGTTTCATGAAATATCAAAAGTACGATTTGCAAACTCTGTTGTTTATCAACATTTTCAAACCAGTTTAAACAAAATCAATGTTGGTCAAACAATAGGCCCGGCCATTAGGTGCGTCCAAACCCATTAGCATTTGTTGTGTACTCACGGTGAACCCTGTTTACTAATGCGTGATCTGAATTGTAACAGAACTTTCATCACGATAAAACACTAGAGTCCCAGGACGTCTTTCAGTGAAAAACAGTGCAAAATACCGGCGAATATTCATTTGTGACATTTTCTCTGTGAACAATTGTTTGTGTGTGCAAATATAACTCGACACACACACACACACACACACACACACACATACACACACACACACACACACTGACACACACTACGTGTTTCAATGTGCCTGGCTTACATGTACGATACAACTACCATTTCCCCACCCCCAGCCCCATTCCACCCCTCTCCATCACACTCCCCTCAATCACCACCAATATATTTATTTGAAAGTTATAGTCAGCACCACAAGTGTCAATACTTCTCCGTGTAGCCACTATATCCATCACGCCGATCCGACAATAAAACACATGCGATGTAGTCACGCAGCGTGCAATATAAAAAATGTCCCACCATACAAGCTGTTTTCTCACCACTACCGAGCGGGGAAAACACTGTGGCCACATGAATAATTGATTGCTATATTGTCAGCTCTTCATTTCATTAACTGCATTATTGTAGAACGTAGGGACCCCATCGACGTTTCTAACAAAACGTATCCATGAGGTAATGCTTGCGTGAATTAACATACGAGGGTTGGGGTGAAACATTCTTCAACATTTTCAAAAAATGCCCTAGGGGCGGGGATGTAGCTCAGTCGGTAGCGCGCTGGATTTGTATCCAGTTGGCCGCTGTCAGCGTGAGTTCGTCCCCACGTTCGGCGAGAGATTTATTTCTCAGAGTCAACTTTGTGTGCAGACTCTCCTCGGTGTCCGAACACCCCCGTGTGTACACGCAAGCACAAGACCAAGTGCGCACGAAAAAGATCCTGTAATCCATGTCAGAGTTCGGTGGGTTATAGAAACACGAAAATACCCAGCATGCTTCCTCCGAAAAACGGCGTCTGGCTGCCTAAATGGCGGGGTAAAAAACGGTCATACACGTAAAATTGCACTCGTGCAAAAAACACGAGTGTACGTGGGAGTTTCAGCCCACGAACGAAGAAGAAGAAGAAGAAGAAGAAAAAATGCCCTTTTGGACGCTGATAGAAGAAAGAAAGAAAAGAAAAAAATCCGTAAGGCATCACATGAACTGATGTCGAAAAGTGTTATTAGAATGTCATTAGGGGGACGTAAAAAAAAGAAAAGAAAGTCAGCCATTCAATGCCTGTGATAAGGAGTGAACGGCTAGCGATTGACTCCATTCATTACTGACTTCGAAAGGTTACAAGAACTGGTCTGAAGAATTGTTGTTACGGTTGTCACCTAAACCCAGAACGTAAGTTTTCTACCAGCATATAGAAGTGATCTCTGCACGTTCACCTACCGTTTTTAAACCACAGTGCATGATGTATTAGATCAGTTGGCACAACTGAACAATGGTTTGTGCATGCTAACTACTAACAGGCGGTAAACACATATGGATTAACAATTCTAACTGATATTCTTGTCCACTGATAAACCAGTGGATACCTCTGGCCTTGTTCTCGTTTCCTGGAGGACCGTCTGCTTGTTTTCCGCTCGACACAAACATTTCAGTCCTTCCTTTTGTTTCAGCTGAGAAAAATCCAGCGCCCGTTGCCACTGACGAGGAGCGCAGACAATCATCCGAAAACTTCGCTGCGGGTGCTCGTTCAGTGAGGAGTGTGAATGATTGCTCCATATGTTTTTTTTTGGTTCTGACTGTTAAGTCAACCCTCGTATGTTGAAAATATTATAACCAGAATGCATGTTCACAGCAGGACACTGGCAACAGCGGCCCTACTACGGGGTTTAATTTGTATTGCTGCATATACGGCAATTAGTTAGGCATGGAAAAGCACAATAGATGAGGGGGGGGGGGGGGGGGGTGGTTGGGGTCGTTTGCCGGGTAGATAGTGTTGGAGGAAAATGGCACTGCGGGAATGTATATTTGTACACATGCTATGTACTCTCTCTCTCTCTCTCTCGCTCTCCCCCCCCCCCCCCACACACACACACATTAACACACGCAACGCCAACTGACATGAGCACAAACGCACGCATGCACACTCGTATAGATTTCCGTTCAAATTAGCCTGTCAATCTGACTCATAACAGAATTTTCACAACTTTTTTTCACAGGAACTGTACAGACCAACCATCGTAAGAAAGAGGGAATCATCTGCTCACTTCACCAAGAATGGCTGTTCAATTATTTGGCACTTGTGGAATAATCGTAGTCCCGAAACCGATTATACACCGGTGCCAAGTCACCAGTTCAGCCTTAGACATCAATTAAGCTGCAAGCCTTCATCAGCAATTGGCATCATTGCTTCATAATCTTTCAGGGAACATTATATAATTGTGACCCTCCACCACGACATGAGTCGCATGTCACCTTTGCATGATTTTCATATTTTTACATTTTCATAAAGAGTGTTTTATGCTCTATCCAGTGGTGAAACCCGTTTTAGAAAAGAACGAAAACTGTTTGAGTTATAAGCCTGTGACTAAGGTGACCCTCACACTGTTACCAGACACTCCCCGGACTTATATTAAGCCTAGCGCAGAACCGCGCGAGGTGACATGCGACTCATTTCGTGGTGGAGGGTCACATTATTATGAGACGGTGGTCTTGGACATTTTTTAAAAACTTCAAATCAGTACATTAAATAAACCCATCAATATTGAGACACCAGTTCGTGTTATCTTTGAGTTTGTTGTGTTTTCTTGTTGTTTTTCATCTGGCTCTCAAATTAAAATCCTTATTTAAATCGTTTTTCTTGACATCAAAACATCATTGCTTCATAGTATTCTTGGAACACCATAACGCATTTGTTTTGTGTGTGTGTGTGTGTGTGTGTGTGTGTGTGTGTGTGTGTGTGTGTGTGTGTGTGTGTGTGTGTGTGTGTGTGTGTGTGTGTGTGTGTGTGTGTGTGTGTGTGTTTGTTTGTTTGTTTGTCTTTTACAATGGTCATCAACATCAGTTACTGAGCAAACACCACGCTCGTCGTCAACATCAAGACATTTATTGAGTAATCTTGTGTGTGTGTGTGTGGGGGGGGGAGATACAGAGGTCAGTGTAACTTAATGTAGCATTTGATCTTCGACATCATTCATGATTGGTCATTGGGCCATTAAGATCTTTCTTTGTCATGAAGACATGATTTGCCATAAACTTCTTTCATTATGCTTGAACGCAAAGTCTATCATAATAAACCATAATTTTTCTGTCACCTGAAGCTTTGCTTTTGTGACATCGTCATTGCGAAACTTCAGACCCTCGGCACATGATCAAGATGTTGTGTGGTGTAGTTCAAATGTTGCCTCCCCCCCCACCCGTCCACTGGCTGTCAGTTTGCATAGCGTTATACTGGCGCGGGTGCCAGTGTGCACACATCCCAATAAACATGCCAGAACTGGGCCACTGCTGGCTTTTTGCTGGCAAGTTTGGTAAAGCTGGCCATAAAAAAACCAACATTGGGCCAATTATGGTTTGCCAACAAAGGCCCAGTTATGGCTTGCCATCACTGGCCCATCTCTGGCATTCCAGTAATATTGTCGGCCAGTAAAATGCCTTAATTGGCCCACTGTTGGCACGCCATTGGTGGCCCAGTGCTTGTTTGCCAGCATTGGGCCATAGGTGGCGATTTGCTGGCAATTATAGGTGGGTTTTTGCTGGCACGCCAGCAGTGGGCCAATGCTGGATAATTGCTGGCAAGAAGATCTGCGACAGCACAGCGGTATGACTTTCTCACTTGGAGTGACGTAATGTACAAACAAATGTCGAAATATCTTGACGTCACTCGTGATGATGACGCATTGTCAACTAAATCCGGCCCGCGGTGGTTCTGCAGATGTCCGGTTATTTGTTTTGCATTCAACTTCAAGGAATTTCCAAAGCACCTTCTTCGATTTCAGTACGCGTCCGATCTCCTCCGGCTAGAAGCAAGCGTGGTGAGTTTCACAAACAGTTGTGTGAGCAGGTCGTCGCAACGGCGTTAGATCTAGTATCTTCTTGTTCTTTTCCTCCGTTGTCGGTCTTTTTTTCAACTTTCTTCTGCTGGACGTTTGAGTCAGTTCGCAAAATATAATAGACTTTAAGAAGTCGTCCTCTCTGTAAGAAAGAATCTGCGCGCGCACGCGCGTGTGTGTGTGTGTGTGTGTGTGTGTGTGTGTGTGTGTGTGTGTGTGTGTGCGCGCCCGCGCGCGCGGTTGTGTGTGTGTGTGTGTGTGTGTGTGCGCCCGCGCGCGCGGTTGTGTGTGTGTGTGTGTGTGTGTGTGTGTGTGTGTGTGTGTGTGTGTGCCTTTTTCCTTTCTTTGTGTGATTGAGTTTGTTTTGTCTCTGTCAAAAGAAAAGCACCATAGGCATTACCATAAGCTTACTTGTAACCAAACAAATTGCATCTTGTGAATGTTGACATTGAGTATGTGTCTATTCACTCCAGGACAAAGATTTGTGCAAGTGTCTGACTGCCCAACTGGATAAGATGCAGCTCGCCTGGGTCTCAGTTCCTGAGAGAAACGCAAGAGAGCTGTCCGAGACAACGTAAGCTTCGCAGGTTAGATCAAAATACATATTCCTGTTGACCCCTTACTTCTGCTTGGCATTTTAGTCAGTTCAGAAAATATGATAGATTACAAGAAGTCGTCCTCTCTGTGAGAATGCCTCTGTGTGTGTATGTGTGTGTGTGTGTGTGTGTGTGTGTGCGCGTGTGTGTGTGCGCGTGTGTGTGTGTGAGCGCGCGCGCGTGCGTGCGTGCGTGTGCTGTTTGCTTGCATGCCTGCGTGTATGCTTGCGTTTGTTTGGTTGTTTGGTTGTGTGTGTGTGTGTGTGTGTGTGTGTGTGTGTGTGTGTGTGTGTGTGTGTGTGTGTGTGTGTGTGTGTGTGTGTGTGTGTGTGTGTGTGTGTGATATGGAATAATGAATTAAAACCAACAAAACTCGTTTGCTTTCATGTTTCAAGAGGTGAACGGCAGGAGGACTTGAGAGTTTCAATGGCTTACCGTAGGCTACGACGTCAGGACAAAGAAAAGAAGCGTTATCTCAACGTTGCGGATGCGAACAGAGAAATGACAGAATCAAGACAATCCTACGGAGGTTTACTGGGAAGTGAACAAGAAACATTCCTGCCTTTGGTCATCATGTCTCGAGTGTGAAATTTAGAACGCTGTACAAATAAAATAAAACAGTGAGCAACTGAAAACAAAGCGTACGTTTCTGTAATGTTTCGGTAATGAGTCGTTGCTGTTTGGAAGCTTTACATTTGTTTTGTTTTTAATATATATTACTGTATTGTTGTTGTGCCCGCTATGACTGCGTTGATGACGATATTCTGTCAAAACCACTGCCTTTACTTGCCAGATAAGTTACACGACAAATGTGATTAGCATTTCAATTGCATTTTACTGATGAATTTGATAATTACGCATATGCATATTGCTAATGTACAGCTTGACAGCATTGCCCTTTGCTTTATTTGCGCATGTCTTGCCGCCAGCATGGGTTGAAAAGTCCATTGATGTGCTGTGTTTTGTTATTGTTATTACATTCACAGTAAAAAATGACAAAACAAAGCATATTTATAGACTTCTAACAACCATCTATGGGCTAACAAGACTGTGCAGATCGAGTACATGAATAGAGCCGTCATTCTATCCGAATCAGTGGTATTGGTATATTTCCTGCAACTTATTGGCATTTTGCTGGCAATGGTAAAGACAGAAATATGGCATTTTGCCGGGCCAGTTGTGGCCCGGTAATTTCAGCAGGTAAAGGGCCATTAACGGAAAATATATGGAAAAAAGTTTTTTTTTATATGGAACTAAAAACCTGCAAAATGCTGGCAAAATGCTGGCGAAATGCTGGCAAAATGCTGGGTTTTTGATGGCAAGCCATCAATAAGCCATCAAATAAATGATGGGTTTTTGCTGGCAAAATTCTGGCAAAATGATGGCAAAATGATGGCAAGCCATCAAAAAGCCATCAAATAAATGATGGGTTTTTGCTGGCAAAATTCTGGCAAAATGATGGCAAAATGATGGCAAGCCATCAATAAGCCATCAAATAAATGATGGGTTTTTGCTGGCAAAATTCTGGCAAAATGATGGCAAAATGATGGCAAGCCATCAAAAAGCCATCAAATAAATGATGGGTTTTTGCTGGCAAATTGCTGGCAAATTGCTGGAAAAATGATGGCAAGCCATCAAAAAGCCAGCAAATAAATGATGGGTTTTTGCTGGCAAAGTGCTGGCTTGCCAGTGATGGCCCATCAATTTGCCAATGTGCATACGGGTAATATGCCAGCATTGGGCCATAGGTGGGCCTTTGATGGCAGTAGTTCTGGCAACTGGCATTGCCATCAAAACGCCAGCAGTGGCCCAGTTCTGGCATGTTTATTGGGCATACAGTGTGTCGATGTGGGTTAATTAAAGTGCATTCCAGTTATGGTGTTCTACAAATGTTAATAGAATAATGTGTGTGCAGTGTATTCGCTTGCGTGTGTGTGTGTGTATGTGTGTGTGACTGTGTACGTCAGTCAGTGTGTATGTACCTGTGTGTACGTCAGTCAGTGTGTATGTGTGTGTGTGTGTGTGCGTGTGTGTGTGTGTGTGTGTGTGTGTGTGTGTGTGGCTGTATCTTTCATTATATTAAATTCAGTGCATTTGTCAAATCAGTTACACATTTTATCTGGCATGTTCCCAGATGATTTGATTTCGTGAAGTGTGACTCAACCGTTCACATGCATGTGTACCTCTGTAAACACATATGTCAATTACCCGAAGACTGCTGTAAGGTAAGAGGTATCAATGTCATGAGAGTATGATCGTTTCAGTAGTATTCGCTGCCCGGACTGTTCTCACGTTCAACGCACGGAGAACACGAAGAAAAGCTGCTTTACCGCAAAGAGGACGACAGTCCAGGGGAGAGAATTCGAGGAACACTAAGAATTTTGTCGCGCTAGTGCAAGGAAAAGTACTCGTAATCGACACAGTTTGAGGTTGCGGACGCATTACCTCCCCTTCTCCCTTTCAGAATGTTCTTGCATGTCTTACTTTTCACTACTGTATCACTTCTCTCTGTAGTGCTAGTTTTGTAAAATTTGTATTATTGTTGTTGTATTGTATGTTATAATGTTGCTCTGGCATGGCAAAAATTGACTCAAAAACAAACGTTGCAACAAGCAGTTCATGAACAGCAATCAGACAAGACAATTCCACGCATTTTTCCTTTTTTTTTTTATTAAGTGAATTCATGTTTGCAATTTACAACAAAAATTATATTAATAATTACATTCAACACATGAAAATGTATTAACATTACAATAAGACATAATTTATACATTGTACTTCCAACTCATTTTGCACACACACACACACACACACTCTCACACACATGCTCACACACACACGCACACTAACACACACGCACACACTCACTCCTCCTCATCTTGAGCACTTATACCTATAATTTTAAACATTTATACCTTTCCTTTCAAACATTCACACACTTGACCACGCACAAAAATGCTCGCCTACAAACTAAATCCATGACAAACACAACACGACCTATTTTCAAACATAACCTCTAAAATTCCAGCCTGTGTATGTTTGTGTGTGTGCATTCCACACGATGAAATCTCAAAAGTTCATTCCATTGTATCAAGTGCCGGCAAGACTCAATTTATTTCATGGCATCACATTAAAAAATATATACACAGACACTTGAACACTATATATAATACACAGGCACTGCTGCTCTTTCTCACTTTTTGCAAAACCGCGCATTAAACAACATACGACATGCTGAGGCTATTTCAAGAATCACACCTCATCCCACCCCTTACCCCCATTTATTTTTCTAGCGCATAATTAAAAATGACCTCGACTTGATATGTCATTTAGTATGCAAAGGTTTTCCATGAAAGAGGTAACAATAACAAAAACACTGTATCTCACAATGAACAAGATATTTTGGCAATTATCAGTAAAAAAAGAGGTTTGCTTTTGATGAAAGAAAAATGTATACCCTGTTGCATGCTTCATCTTCCTGAAACACAGAATTAGCCCTGTGTGACCTATAACCACTGGTTTGACCTAGAACCACTGGTCTGCAAGCGCAAAGGAGAACCACTGGACCAGGTACATTAGCGCTCATGCCTACTAATCAGAATACTATATTTGTCAGAACTCTTTGGCTAGAAGCATTGAAAACAAAAACAAAAATTAAAATTTAACAAAGGGAGGTCCCTTTAAAAATCAAGTGGACAACATGATTTCATGGTTAAAGAGCCAGATCCTTCATCAATTATGCCAGACAACATGATTTCACGGTTAAAGAGCTACTTCATCAATTATGCTAATTCCTTCATGCTCTTGCTCTTTATGAGTGGTTCACAATCTTACATTTTCACGTTTACTGTGTATTCTTAACTGAACATTTTTCATGATTGAAATACAATGCAGCTCAAAAAGATAGGGCAAATCCTGTTTGAGAGGGAACATCCCAATTCATTTGCCAGCCAAACAAACAAGGCAGCTACCCCCCCCCCCCCCCCCCCTTTTTTTTTTTTAAAGAACCTCTGAGACGACAAGAGGCTAATCAATCCTGTCATGTTTGTCTTTCAGAAATGAGCGTTGTTGTTAATTTCTTTATGGGTTTTATTTGTGTACAAAAATTGTATTAAACTAAAATGAATAAAACACTTGTTTATACTGAATTAATTTTTTTATTTCCTAAGCATGGTAACGCTAAAAGAATGGCAATCATATTTTTAGGGGGCGGCAGATACAGTAAGAAAAGTATTCTGCCCATAATCAATGGTCCTCAACGTAGTAACTGACACATTTTAATCATAAATGTGCTGAGCTCAAGAAACCAACAATTTGTATGACAATTCAGAAACTGACGTAAGTACTCTGCCACTGTTACATCTCCTGGTCCCTAGTTCTCACAGCAGAAACCAACACATTTCAATCATAAATGTACTGAACTCAAGAAACAAACAGGTTGTATGGCAATTCAGAAACCAAAATAATCAAAGTACTCTGCTAAGGACACATCTTCGTGCACCTAGTTCTCCCAGCAGAGACCGCAACATTTCAACGACAAATGTGAGAAATTAAAAGTGAGCGGCAGGATTCCTAGAGATCGCTTCATGCTCCTGCTCTTTTTGAGTGATGAAATGTGCTCGATATACCTTCCACCTGATGTAGGCTCGGCAGAACATGACTGAATAACCTCTCCAAAACAAAAACAAAAGGAGAGAGAGAGAGAGCAGGATTAAGTCACTCCTGCACACACAGGTCTACCAGCTTGAAGCCTGTCCTTCAACTGAGCCAAGTAGACTACAAGAAGTATACTTCGCGAAGCTGGCTGCACGAAGCTTTAGCACTGAGTTTTCGGTAAAAGACTTCGGGCTCAATAAAGGACAGACTTTACAGAAAGATGCGTCGCAAGTCAGAAGGGGAGGTAATCATGTTGCACTGAGGACACAGCTTCTTGGCGCCCAGCGTGTGAAACCAGCACTTCTCACAGTGGACATGCCAGCACTGGATGGACACCAGGGGCTCCTGGTACTGATTCTGTCAACACACACACAGTGGACACCGGTCAGTATAATAATAATAATGAGGATACTTATATGTCGCAAATCCTAAAATAGTTCTAAGTGCATAAAAACATACATAAATACATTATTCTGTACACAATGTCCAAATCTAATAATCATACACTATACTTATACAACAGTATACAGTTACTGTGCATCATGATGAATGAATTCTTGCTAGACTGTATGTGGAACTATATATTGACACAAACTCTGAAGCAAATAATAGCAATCCTAGTTTAACAATTTTTTTCCACCTGGAGTTATTACATCCCTACCGAAAGATTCCATTTGTTTGTTTGTTTGTTTGTTTGCTTAACGCCCAGCCGACCATGAAGGGCCATATCAGGGCGGTGCTGCTTTGACATATAACGTCCGCCACACACAAGACAGAAGTTGCAGCACAGGCTTCATGTCTCACCCAGTCACATTATTCTGACACCGGACCAACCAGTCCTAGCACTAACCCCATAATGCCAGACGCCAGGCGGAGCAGCCACTAGATTGCCAATTTTAAAGTCTTAGGTATGACCCGGCCGGGGTTCGAACCCACGACCTCCCGATCACGGGGCGGACGCCTTACCACTATAGGCCAACCGTGCCGGTAAAGATTCCATTACGCTTCATTTATACATAGTATTGTGAATAAAATCAATGTTTTTGTGATCATCAGCACTATGGCTTTCAACCTTGTTAGCACCTTAGACTTTGCCTTTGAATTTACAGTGGTACCTGCGATGAAAGGACACCCTTGGGACCAGCCCAAAGTGTCCCTACATTGCAGGTGTCCTGTCATGACAGGTACATTTTGGTAGAGATAATAGACAAATGGACTACAGAACGTGTCCTTTTAAGGGAGGTGTCCGCTCATCAGAGGGGCCACACATCGCAGGTACCACTGTACATGATAAATCTTCTCTAAATTAAAATAACGGTTTCTTACAAAAAAAACATGTGTCAGTCACAAAGCTAAAGCTGTCACTTTTTCTATATACTAAGTCCCCTTGAAGACAACCCTGCTCAGTGGTTTTCTGATCAACACAGGACTGCGTACGTACCATGCATATCAAGCACTTCTGCCTGGCGTCTCTGTTTGCCTCCAGTTCCTTTAACCTTGACTTCAGCGCGGAGACTAGGGCACCCTGACCTGCGTTCGTCACAGACTCACTGCAACACACACCATATACACAACTTAACTCCAAGCAAGAACATCAAAAACAGCTGACACATCCTATATTTAAAAGTAAAAGAATCTGTTCATGTATTTTTTTATTTTTTTTATAAATATTATGGGTAAGAGAAATGGAAAAGCAGCAAATGTGTTTTCCTACTTCCAACATATATGATTTTATCAGTGGAGATAAAATCTTGTCATTTTAGCTTCTCGGAAAAATAAAGGTAGTGTGGAATGAATTGAAATAGACGGTATGTGGCAGAAAATTAGAGACCAGGTTTGCAAAAGCAGGACAATCAGTACCTCTGACACAAATCAAGGGGCATATCACTGTGAGAACTGCCTGGAGTTGGCTCCCCTGTTTCAGAACCCCCATACAGCCTGTCACGTTCACTGGCACTGCAACATAGAAAGAAGCCTTTTATTAACATTCACACACATACACACACAACATTCTGTTGACACTTTCATCATAAAGAAACACAGTGACAAGCTCAAAATGCTGACACTACACTGACAACAATCTTCCCATCTTTCAAAGGAAGCTAAATACCACGGATGAATGGAACGAAACCAGTTTTTGCTGGGACAAACCATCACTTTACCAAGGGAACAAAATTGGAAAAGCATTGCATATAGCTTCCTTATTTGCATTATTTCACAGAACATTCTGTTACAGGGGCTGATCGAAAGCTGATGATACAATTCATCCCATGTCAACAATAATGCTCGCCACCTCAGATCTGCACAGGTTTCACACAAAATAAGAGCATCTTTCAATTTGCCAAATAAATTCAGCTGAGAATTCCGACTTTGCACCAAATAAGTACTGATCAAAATACAATGTACATCACATTTGAACCTGTCCATAACGACCACACATCGAACCGACCAACAGTGGTTGGTATAAACAGGTGGTCGCTATAATATATATAGCACGGTGAATTATATAGAAACATGACCTCGGAGGGGATCTTTTGGGGTTAGTTGTAATGGGCAGGTGGTCTCTATCGAGAGGTGGTCGCAAGGCCAGGTTCAACTGTACCACATTTGTACTTGTACATGTATTACAAAATTGTACTTGAAATAAAGTTTTGTTTAAAGCAAAGTGCAAACTCACCTGAGTAACGATCCTCTCAGTGCTTGGTTCTCCCTGTCTTCCATGGGTTCATCCGAATTCAGAGGTACCAAGTCATTTTCTGAGTATCTACTAACGGTTAAAGAAATACATGTCATCCATTTGCCCTGATCAATTTTCACTTAAAATGTTTTTCGAGTACAGCAACCTTGTTTAAATGAAACCCATAGTGGACTGCTCTGGTACCACGTACAAGATCATGAAATTGTAAAATTAAAGTCTGATAGCATACCGCATAAACCCCCATGAAAAATGTGATCAAACTTTGAAATGCCGCTAATTTTAATTGACAATAGCAGAAGAATCTAAAACCTAAAGTGAAATTAGGGTCTGTAGAATAATAGGATTTTTTAAAATAATCTTCTTCTGCGGTCATGGGCTGAAACCCACATGTACACTCGTGTGTTTTTACGTGTATGACCATTTTTACCCTGCCATTTAGGCAGCCATTGTGGGGGAAAATTTATAATAATCATACTCTGCAGTAAAGAACTGTATGCACTGAACATGATAAAGGCAAGGATACTGAGGTCTGCCATACTCCTCGGTGTCATCACCATCCACGTTGAGATCCCCCTCGTCTTCCGACGTCCTCTTGCTGTTACTGGTCTGAAAACCTGAAGCTGGCACACACACAAAATTCAGTTAATTTAAAAACTATGAGATTGGTTACACAGAAATTTAAATCTATAATATGATCATAAAAAACTATGAGAATGATCAAGACTTCTTACACAGAAAGCTGTATTCCATATCCGCAATATGATCATAAAAAACTATGCGATTGATCAAGACTTACAGTTATTACACAGAAAACGGTGTTCCATATCCTAAAAATACTAAGTGGTACATATTCTTCTCATGACAGCAGATTTTTCAATAAGCTGAAAGGGTTGAAAAGGCTCAGGAAAATAACATGCGGTGGGTCATATGTATTAAGTGCATGCATATGACTGAAGTGAGCAAAATCATGCCCCTGGAGTAATAGTATAAAATAACTGTACATGATGAAAATACTTGTAACATGGTGGTAGAGCTTGTTCTCAGTTGCAGCAGTATCTTAAATTAGGGACATGTATCGATGATATGCTTCAAAGGTATGAACGTTTAAAATTAATATTTTGACTTGAACAAGCCTAATGCATCAGTCTTTTTCGACTCGCTGACAATATGGGCTCGTCTTGTCAAAATGTCCAGAAGTGATGATGATGATGATGATGATGATGATGTTGATAACAACAGCTACAATGTCGATGATGACGATGGCTATGATGTTGATGACAATGACGTTGATAACCATAATGATGAGGATGATGACCACGAAGATAATGATAATGACTATGATAATATGGATGACGATGATGATGAAGATGATGCAATTAAAAGTGATGTCTGTAACTGAATGCAACACAATGAAGTATGTGTACCAACCTGCAAAGCCACCCTCCAGCATGGTGGTGGCCCTGATGCGTGTCTGGCCGGCCCAGGTGTATTCCTCGTACTGATCCCCGTCCCCCTCCACGTCCACAGGCTCCTCCTCTCCCCCCTCCCCATGTCTCTGTCAACAACAGGTACACTCACTGTTAAAAAAACTCACTCAAAACACATTTCATTATATAAATGAATTTATGTTAAAAAAAATCACTCATAACACATTTCATTATATAAATGAATTAATCAATTTAATGTTAAAAGTATTCACTCAAAACATATTTCATTATATAAATGAATTAATGTTAAAAGTATTCACTCAAAACACATTTCATTATATAAATGAATTAATGTTAAAAGTATTCACTCAAACACATTTTGTTACATTAATAAATTAGCAAACTCGGAGCAGGCTTTTTTCATTTCTATGGCCGAGTGGTCAAATCAACATAAACATTATTTTGAAGTCTAACCTGGACATCACACACTAACAAAAGAATTTTTCGAATGAGACGGTCGAATTGAAGATGTGCATGCGAGTGCTGCCACCCTGCATTTATTCTCAAGAAATGTGTGTAAAATGGGTATACTGCATGAATAAAGTATGCTTCACTGAAACTTACTTTTTAACTTGTTTTCCAAAATTTACTTTGAAACAGCATTTTTTCCAAAATTCTTAGACTCAAGTTGAAGCCAAACCAACTGCAAAACTATTATATTTTCTTCAAAATTCTTTCTGTTCTGGAAATTCAAAATACACCTGACCTAATAACATCGCCAGCTTGCTCCCAGTACCAACCTTTTTTAGGCATATTTCAACATGGCCGTTCAGTTCCTCTGGTGTTCCAATCAAGCGTTCAGAGCAGATGGGGCACACCGTTTCTTCCCCAAGACGACGTTTCTTGTTGCGACTGCGAGCTGAAAGCAGACAAATTCACATAAGAATCCACAATTCAACAAAAAAGTGGCTTTTTTTTCTTCTTCTAAAATAAAGTAATGATGACAACAGCAAAGAATCAGCAAAGAATTCTAGTTGAAAGAAATACATTTACTTTAAACTAGAAAAGGATAACAATGGAATCCAAAACACAGTACACCACAGTAATCTCTCTTTTTGTGCCTTTAAATTTGTTTTGTTTTTACTGTGGTTTGAACTTAAAATTCCAGACTCAACCCTTATTTGTTCTTGTGCCTTTATCATTAAATATCACCTACAATTACCTAGATGTAGTTTCCATGAAAACAACTTTATTTACATTTCCCACTTGCTCTTTTCCATTTTCATCCTGGTGTGGAAACAACTAGGGGAGATAAATCAGCATGCACTGTGCAGTTGTCCACCCCTTGTGACTCACTCACAGGTGTTCAGAAACTTAACACTTTACCCACTGAGCTCACAGACACTCTAGATGATCATGTCAAAGGCAACGGGAGGAGTGACCCTTAGTGTGCATGGAATTGTATCACTGCAAGGTAGGTAATTTGGGTTTGGGGAGGTGTGACAGTGGTTGTGGAGGGGGGGGGGGGGGGGGGGGGGGAGAGATGTGGGGAGGTGTGGGGAGGAGGAAAGGTAATTTGAGTGTATGTGAAAACTCACAAGCTGTGTTAAGGAATCTAAAACCTGTGTGAGGAATGATTGAAAAATTGCTCTCTCTTGCAGTTTCTTGCTTTCGTTTGTTAAAATTTTTTTTTTTTTTAAAGTTTTATAAATGTGTTCCCTATTTGTCTCTGTCAGTTTGACAGAAGTGCATTTTTCAAACCCAATGCACAGTAACTCCTTATCCTTCTTATCAAGCATCTTACCTGGGCTGTCATATTTTCTAGATTTTATCACCTTCTACATTCTACACCTGTTTTGATTTATAAAAATTACGTCATCCAATATTTCACACCAAAAATTCAATACTAAAGTGTCTTGGAAACTGATGCTCCTCGAAGGGAAGAAAAAAAACACATTATGCATGAGTGACATGGGTAAGTAACCCGAACCATAGTGACGGATTAACAACCTTTCAAGACTTTCAAAAACATCTGATCCAGCTTTCCTCGTCTTTTTCCCCCCCGTGACACCGCCATGACAAGTGATGCCGACACACTAAAAATTTAATGTCTCTTTTCTGTTCAGTGTCCATGTAAAAAAACAGTCTTGGCTGCCAAACTATACGGGAGGATTTACGTTCCTTTCAAACGTTGTCAATACCTTTCCAGCGTCTTAGACCTGGCTTACCCCTTCAATCATCTGTGCACACGCGTTTAAAGTGTCACGTCCCATCACAATATTGATCGTGCCGGTATCATAAATAACTGAGCTTGACAAGCCAAAGCTTGTGATGGAGGGGCTGAAAAGTGGTTCCATTTTTAAAGCTATTGTGGTGAGCATTTGCTTCCGACGTGTGAAGCAGCAGGTGTTGGATTCTCAACGATAAGGAATGAACCGGGTAGGATTTGTCAGAAAGAGAGGCAGAATGTTTTTCCTGACATTTATTTGTTAGGATAATTTTTCTGTGTATTGCAATCTAACATGCAAAAAAAGAAGTAGTTGGTTGAAAATGTTAAACCAAACTGTAACCTGAAGCCCAGACACATCCAGGTCTACACTGAAGTTACTGCCGTCACAGTGGAACCCGCCTTTTAAGACCGCCTGCTTGAAGGCTTCCCTCCCTTTAGGACTCGGCTTTCTTACTCTTAGTCTTAGATCTTCTGTTTGTGACCTCTGCAAAATTACCTCTATTTTGATACTCCTTCCTTTAGAAATATAAGACCTGATTTTCTCAGAGTTTTGGAGGTCTAAAACGGGGATACTGATGCACTGGGCAAACGATAAAAGTATCGGTATGATAGATCTTAAAAGAAGCAGGCTGACTGAAAGAGCGGTAAGCTACACGAGAAGGAAGAGTTTGAGTATCAACTGAATTCAGCACACACATACTCATAATTACCATTCAAACGAGACTGCCTGTTATTCCTGATCCGGAGGTAGCTCTGAAAAGAGAACAGATGAAGAGCACATGATTAATATGATGCTGACTGTAAACAGAAGAGTTGAAGATCACATGATTATGATGTCAGCCATGAAACTGAAAGGTTTCACAATGTATTCCAAGGCACAAGATTTCCGAACCTCAGTGCACCCCCCCCCCCCCCACACACACACACCCCAAAAATATATATACAAAAAATGGTAAGATAAACATTTACAACACATTAAGCACAACTCCAAATTCTTCAAGCCTCTTTTGACTACCCATATTATCATACTAGAAAATCTCACTAACACCTGGCGGTAGAAGAAGACAAAACAAGTCGCGTAAGGCGAAAATACAATATTTAGTCAAGTAGCTGTCGAACTCACAGAATGAAACTGAACGCAACGCAACGCAGCAAGACCGTATACTCGTAGCATCGTCACTCCACCGCCCGTGGCAAAGACAGTGCACGTGGAATTGACAAGAAGAGCGGGGTAGTAGTTGCGCTAAGAAGGATAGCACGCTTTTCTGTACCTCTGTTTGTTTTAACTTTCTGAGCGTGTTTTTAATCCAAACATATCATATCTATATATTTTTGGAATCAGGAACCGACAAGGAATAAGATGAAAGTGTTTTTAAATTGATTTCGAAAAAAAAAATTTGATAATAATTTTTATATATTTAATTTTCAGAGCTTGGTTTTAATCCGAATATAACATATTTATATGTTTTTGGAATCAGCAAATGATGGAGAATAAGATAAACGTAAATTTGGATCATTTTATAAATTTTTATTTTTTTTTACAATTTTCCGATTTTTAATGACCAAAGTCATTAATTAATTTTTAAGCCACCAAGCTGAAATGCAATACCAAACCCCGGGCTTCGTCGAAGAGTACTTGACCAAAATTTCAACCAATTTGGTTGAAAAATGAGGGCGTGACAGTGCCGCCTCAACTTTCACGAAAAGCCGGATATGACGTCATAAAAGACATTTATAAAAAAACTGAAAAAAACGTTCGGGGATTTCATACCCAGGAACTCTCATGTCAAATTTCATAAAGATCGGTCCAGTAGTTTAGTCTGAATCGCTCTACACACACACACACACGCACGCACACACGCACACACGCACGCACATACACCACGACCCTCGTTTCGATTCCCCCTCGATGTTAAAATATTTAGTCAAAACTTGACTAAATATAAAAAAGTATGCAAAACACAATATAAAACAAAACTTCAAAAATTACCTCAAACAGAGTGTCAGGCAAACGAAGATGATGTAAAACGCTGCTTCAATGATAACTTCAGACAGTGTGAAGGGAGGAAAAAGGAACAGCCCCCCCCCCCCCCCAAAAAAAAGAAAGAGAAGGAAAAAAAAAAAGAAAAAAAGAAAGAAAGAAAACCTCACAAAAACACCTGTTTCAAAAAGAACACCCTACAACATGCAAGGCACGCCCACCTCCTTACTCAACCATCACTCCCCTATTACCCAACACCCACCTCCCCCTGATCCACTTTCACCGTCACCTCCGCCAAAAGCCATTAACGCCTGTCTACAGTTGCGGGCAATTTGTCTACCCGCCAATAAGACAGGTAGGGCAGAAAGGGGTGCTGGCAGGCCTCCCGGGTGGCCTCCGCACCTCCGCTGAATGTACCCCAGTCAGGTGTGCGCTCGTAAAGCCGGTACCCATGACACGGGAGCCCCCAGCTCAAGGATGCCTTCACCACTGCTCTTCCGCCCTGGCGCAAATGGTGCTACATCTTGCTAACACCTCTCTACCCTGCTCAGCCCCTGAGTTCTCATTGTTTTGGAAGGAATATACGGTGGAACCCCTCTATCACGACAGCAACAAATCTGAGAAAATCAGGTCTTACTTATAAGAGAAGGAGTCTCAAACTGGAGGTAATTCCTTAAAATGTTATGAACAGAAAATGTGATAAAGCAGTGTCTGAAAGGAGGGATTTCTTAAAGCAGGGGGTCAGAAAAAGGGGGTTAATAATAATAGTGGCAAGCTAAATATATAGCGCGAACCATGGGGTTAACCCACGCTCTCCGCGCTTTACATCAATACAATGCAATACATGTTTACAATAAATAGATGGGTTCCACTGTAAAGAAGTCAGTGGCTGGGTAAACTTCCCTATAAACTCTAGCTGGCAATCGTCACATGCACCTGACTTGAAGGACCTGCCCTGCGGAAGCCGTGTCATCCACGTCCCAAAGAACGCTATCACCTCGATCTCATTATGAGCTGGCTCGCCTTCACAGCTCCGCAGATGAAATATGTCTACCGAAGTTCACCGCTTCATGAATATTCAATTAACGATTCCAGGCAGTGCATTAAGTATCGCAGGTGTGAACACCAGAGGAGGTCCAGTGAGAATCGAAGAGCTGTGATTTGTTTTGTGGAGGTTCCGGACCTCTTAAACACTCAAGAAACATACCCCTCCTGATCCCCCTAGCTCTGTTCTTTTCTGCATATCCCACACGATGGCTGTAAAAGTGACACGAAAGTTCTCTACTGACTGGGTGAAGGTACTTCACTTTCAACCACTAAAAGTATACATGTACATCTTTGAAGGCTGCTAGCTGTAAAACTTTTCAAATGAATAATGGCGCAGCCTATCAATTCAGTTTTGTGGAAACAGAATACAGCTTCTGAAAATTCTATCAACATGAAACTAACAACTGGATCCATTCACCTTATGTACTAAACTTTTATCACTGACACTTGTACGCCTATTTCTCCTGGAATAAAACAGAAACATGAAAGCTTAAACTTACCGGAATGTACCATCATAGACAAAATGATACATCTTTTAGTATGTCAACCGTAAAAATGTCTTTGAAGTGGACAGACAAATAAATAATAACGAGATAATTGTAAACTAATAATGAACATGGCTCCATTACTGAAATAGGTGTGTGTGTTTTTTCATCCAACTACAGCAAAAGAATTAATTTCATTACTATTTGTTTGTCTGCCAGGAGTGTTCACTTTAAATAAAATGGACTTCTGAATGCTTTGCTTTGCCTACAATTAAATGTTCTGAAAAATAACTTTTATTGTTTTCTGATTCTTGATTTTGGAACTTGAGCAATTCATCTGTTCCTATATTCCTTAGTTGTTAACAGGTCTTACAATCGAGGGATCTCCATAATATTATATCACCTCAATGTTCAGGTTGGGAAGCATAAAATAGCAAAATATTTGCAACCTGAAAAAGTGAGTGTCCTATGTCATTATATTCTTGTTGTAATTTTCCAAACCCACCCTGCAAATTTGTCGATTCAGAATTTCCTGTGTTTCTTTTCCCATTGTTGAAAAAAAAGCAGAGAAAGTAAGACATAATACTTTCTCAAATGTTTTTGGTCCCCAAAATTTTTTCCCCATCAAGTTTGTTTTTCAAAAACTTATCGAAAAACCGATTTCAAGATCAAGATTTCCATATTTCCACTTGGGTACTTCTATTCCTGTGAAAAACTTACCTCAAAGCGAGATTTTGACAGAGCCTCAGGTGATGGGGAATCCTTGCCCTTCCTGCCCGAAGGAGATGGTAAGGTCTGTGACACAGAAAATAAACAAATAAAAAAACAAGAAAGGTAAGTTGTTGGAACGTAAACAGAAAATAAACATTTTATTTTTCTTTGGTTTGTCTTTCATTTGAAGTAAAATGTACAATATTTTGTATTTATGAATTGTGTAGTGCATGTACACAAAATAAAAACTTGAAAAAAATTAAAATCATGAATCAAGTCAAAATTATTAGCTTTCTGACAACTTTTGAAATCAACCAACCAACCAACAAAACGTCTTGATGGAAACAATACCTAACAATGAAATGAATTGCAGTAAGGCCTAAAAAAAAAAAAGGTGTGGTTACGGTAACCCGACCTACCCTATTTTTAGGGGCCGACCCTATAACTTTTTAGTAAAAAAACAAACAAAAAAAAACCGAGTGCAGAAAACGCAATGAAAGCGACAGCGCTCGAGTCGCACACTTATTTCCCTGTCAAGTAGGTTTAATTTGTACACATTAGAAAAAAAAGTAAAAAAAAAAAAAAAAGGTGATTGCCTACCTTCCTACCCTATTTTTTTTGGCTATGTTACCTTGACCACACCTATTTTTTGGGGGGGCCTAAACAAAATTTTTAAAAATGCACATAGATTTGGTATATTTTCAACCGTTAGGGTTGACATAAAACTTATCAAAATAAAATGAAAAGTTTTTTTTCCGTTTGTCAGTTCAAAGTTTTTTTTTAACTGTTTTTTTTTTCATTTCTTTGCTGTAAAGGATATGGTAGGACTTACTTTAAAGAGTTGTCTTTAGACTACAATATTCTGCTAGCTAGAAACAGTAAAATAAATAAATACATAATGAAATAGACCCATGAAAGTTTTAAGTGCTGGTACTATACAGACTGTCCCAATGTTTGAATTGCAATTGGACCCACTGTGCCAACCGGCATGGACACGCCCACTTCTGACCCACCCCCAGTAGAGGCTTGATTTTCTAATCTTTACTGCCAATAAAAAAAGGGTATCTATCCCCTGGACATTGTCCCTTCTTCCATTCCCTAGACAACCAGCAAATAAATACACTAGCAGCCCCAAGCTGACATCAGACAAGATAATTTCATCAGACAGTCTAATTTCTTGGACTAACTGATAAAATATTTCTCTGAGATGCTTGGACAAACAAACAAGAATGCAACCGAAGAAGTCGTCTGCCGAGGAAACCAAGGAAGCCGGCATGATTGTGTGACTGAACCATAAGGGTTCAGATGGATTTGAAACCTTGTTTACCACACAATCCTTATCCCAGGGGATGGGAGTGGACGGGAGATGAGGAGTGTGAAGCAAGGGGTATGTACCCCGCGAAAGAAGGATCCGGGTTGGGAGGATTACCTCCGACACCCGACAGATACCCTGATCCGCCGTAAAGATCACTCAAGCGCGAAGTGCCGCTTTAGCTGACAAGGACCACCTACCGCTCAAAACAATGCAGGGATTCCGTCTGTCACCCGCTAGCTCGAACTACACCGCCATACAACACTCTGTGCCACGCCGAGAGAACGAGAGAGAGAGAGAGAGAGAGAGAGAGAGAAAGAAAAAGAGAGAGAGAGAGTGTGTGTGTGTGTGTGAGTGTGTCAATGAGAGAGAGAGAGAGAGAGAGAGAGAGAGAGAGAGAGAGAGAGTGTGTGTGTGTGAATGAGAGAGAAAGACAGAGAGAGAGAGAGAGAGAGAGAGTGTGTGTGTGTGTGTGTGTGTCAATGAGAGAGAAAGACAGAGAGAGAGAGAGAGAGAGAGAGAGAGAGAGAGTGTGTGTGTGTGAGTGTGTCAATGAGAGAGAAAGACAGACAGAGAGAGAGAGAGAGTGTGTGTGTGTGTGTGTGTGTGTGTGTGTGTGAGTGAGTGTGTGAATGAAAGAAAGACAGAGAGAGAGAGAGAGAGTGTGTGTGTGTGTGTGTGTGTGTGTGTGTGTGTGTGTGTGTGTGAGTGTGAGTGTGTCAATGAGAGAGAAAGACAGAGAGAGAGAGAGAGAGGCGGGCGGCCGGGAGGGGAGCTAGGGAGACTGAGAGACACATACTTTACATTTTTTTTTTTAGCTTGATCAAAATCATAGTTGAATAACGTAAAGATCGGGGTTCAACACATTTTTCAGAGCCAAATTGACACACACAAATGGCGTGAGATGGAAAAAGAGAGAGAGAGAGAGAGAGAGAGAGAGAGAGAGAGAGAGAGAGAGAGAGAGAGAGAGAGAGAGAGAGAGAGAGAGAGAGAGAGAGAGAGAGAGAGAGAGAGTCTGCCGCAACAAAAGCAGCAGTTATATACGTCTTGCAACTCCAGACTTCTGTTGCAGGCTGCACCTCAGGTACAATCAGTGTTCAAGCAAAGCTTGTCAGTGTCGTTTTGCTGAAATCACCAAGACCGATGGGGACTGGAGGTGTCAAGTAGCCATTAATTACTTCATTACAACTTCTGACAAGCGGCTTTCTATCAGATTTGGCCCCCAGCGCACAAAAACACGATAAGGGTTCATTATCTCCACGATCAACACTTTCCAAAACTAATCATGAAGGGAGGGAGGGGGGTGTTGGTGGAAATAATATGTCACTGCCTCGAATGCGTCTGGATTTGGGTCGTTTTCATGCAGAACTGTTTTGAAAACGAGACGCGAACGACTCAAAACATGCTGGGGACATGATAATGCAGGCTCGGTTTAAGCGTCCTTTTGAGGCTGTGAAACGGAAAAATCTTAGAGAGGAAACATCACCCTGCCACAATATTGTCAACCGGACAGGCATCTATTAAGTCTAGTCTCGCCTGTCATGTCGTGGTTTGTACGGGTTTAATTCGAAATGAAGTCTTTCTTCCCCTGGATTTGTTGGAGCGCTGCGGGTTATCAGTGTTAAACGATATGCTGGCTGAAAAAAGCTCTGCAACTCATTCCCCTTGCTAATCGCCCTAAGCCTGAACTAATCTCTCATTCGTGGTACAGTGATTTTGTTGGAAATGGGGGAGGACTTTGATATTTCAGTGACATAAAATACTAAATAATAGAATTGGCTTATAGCTGCGTAAGTAGGACGTGCTTGGTTGGAGTGAATGGGATGAAAATCGCAATTGTCAAAACGAATTCCCTAACTTTGGCAATAAAATATTCTGTATTCTACTCTATTGTCACAGTCAGTGATATAGGACGACTTTCAATTACGTTTTTATCACATCTGACAAGTGTAGGACAATGTATATTTTAAATTGCAGAGAAGTTATTGATGGCCGCAGGAGCGGTCATCTATTGGAATGCATTCGGAGAGGTGACATGTCTCGTTTTGTTACCGTTCTCACGAGATCAGTTACAGGTTGTTTTTGTTTCTCTCTCTCTCCTCTCTCTGTGTATGTATTTGTCTGTGTCTCCCTCCGAGTCTCTCCGCTTTTGTCTTTCTATGTCTGTCTCTGTCTATGTGTGTGTGTGTCTCTCTCTCTCGCTCTCTCATCCGACTCCTGGCACACAGGTCAAAGCAGAGGTTAACTTGAGTGCACGTGTACCTAGCAGGAGGGGGGTGATTCGGGTCAGAAGTGGGGTAAAGCACTTTGGTCTTAGTCTTTGGGTTATAGCTTTCAGTGGAGAAGATGCCAACATGAAATTGCCCTATGCTCTACAATTTATTGTCCTTGTCTATCGGACACGAAGAAGGGAAGCTACAATCGCCCCAGGCCATATATACTCTTTGTTTCCTGAGCCTGGACCATTGAGACGGTTACCTCATAGATCTGTTCATTCTTCAGTTTGTCGTGTCAAAAGTTATACCCCCATTTCACACAACCGTTCTTTGTCCCGTTCCCGTACCAACCAAGGAATGCTGCCACAACAATGGAACGCTGCGCAAACGTCCGTTTTTTGGCATCTTTCAGCAGCGTCTGACCATAGTGGCAGCCGTCCTTGGTCGGTAAGGGAACGGGACCTAGAACGGATGTGTGGAATGCGGGTATGACAACTCAGTGTGTGAGAGCGCTACCGTTGCGTTACCGTTGTTTAAAGTTCCTTTAACGATCCAAGCGTTCTGTTACCGATGGGTTGAGGTTCCATTACCGTTCATTCTGATCGGGAGGGGAACGGCTAAAAATTTGAACATGCTGCCCAAACTCAGCCGTCCCTACCGTTCAAAGCAGTTCCGTTAACGATCAGTTACGTTCATTGCGGTCCTGTCCCGATCCCTCCCGTGCCCGCACCGTTTCTTAGTCGGTACGGAAACGGGACCTAGAACGGTTGTGTGGAAAAGGGGTATAAGACTCGACCACTTGGCTTCTGGTGGAGACAGCTGGAAGATCTCTGGATATAATTGAAGAGGAGTAGTCTTCCTTTCAGAAAATGTGTACTCTGCCTTGCAGATTACAAATTTGTGCTGTCGGGGCTGGGTAAAGGGAGGGAGGGTAAGGGTGGGTAAGCGAGGGGAAAGAGAGACGAAAGAGAAAACTGGACAGGGAAAAGTCACTGCCTGAAGTATTCAATAAAGCCACACACAAAAAAAAAGAAATTACCACATTTGCAGGTTTTCAATTCATATTTTTGCAAAGTATCTGCACAAGCATGTGTGCCTCTGTGAGTATGTTCGTGGCTGCTTTCATGGGGTGCCTGTATCCTCAGGAATTTGAGGATTTCTTTTATCTCTCTTTTTCTGACACCGTTGATTTAACGTCATTTTTACAGGACAGTGTTTTCCCTTTCAGTTATAAGTTGTAGTAATTTGACCTTATTGTTTTAGGACAAGTAGAGCTCGTTCACCAGTAGCAAAGACTCACTCAGTCCGTCAGTGTGCCTGAGTGTGTGTGATGTGGGGGGGGGGGGGGGGGTGGGGGTAACCGGCCACCTGCTGCCAAGGTCCAGCATTTTCACGACCGCATCGCCAACGCCTCATCATCCAGGGAGCTGTTTTCCATCATGTCCTCGCTCCTGGGCTCCTCCCCCGCTGCCCCCTTACCAAAGATATTCCTGAGTTATTCTCGGAGTTCTTCAAGGACAAGATTGACAAGCTGCGGAGAACACTCGATCAGCAGCCCTTCGTCCCGTTCCCCCCCCCCCCTCCTTCTCCCCCCTCACGCGCTTTCAGCCTGTCACTCAAGACCACGTAAAGCGACTTATCACCAAGTCGGCCATCAAGACCTGCGAGCTAGACCCCTGCCAGGCTTCCTCTTCACCAAGTGTCTGGACAAGCTCCTGCCGTCTATCACGGATATCATTAACATCTCCCTGGCCACTGGCGTCGTTCCCGACTGCTTCAAATCTGCCGTTGTCCGCCCACTCATCAAGAAGCCCGGCCTTGACGTCAACGAGTTGAAGAACTACCGTCCTGTGTCCCACCTGCCCTTCCTCTCCAAGCTTCTGGAGCGTATCATCCTGGAGCAGTTGAGCGCCCACCTGTCTCGGAACTCACTGATGCCAGTGTACCAGTCAGCGTACCACGTTCGGCATTCACGACACCGCCCTCTCTTGGTTCCGGAACTATCTCCAGAACCGCTCTCAGACTGTCACCACTGATTCGTTCTCTTCTCAGCCTGTCCCTGTCCGCTTCGGCGTCCCACAAGGGTCTGTCCTAGGCCCTGTCCTTTTCACCCTGTACACCCAAACCCTCTCCCTGGTCATCGAACGCCACGGCTTGAACTACAACTCCTTTGCCGATGACACGCAGCTCCAGAACAGCGCCAAGCCGGAGGACGTTGACCATCTCCTTGGATCCATCTCCAGTTGTTTCATTGACATCAAGAACTGGATGACTGAGAACAAGTTGAAGCTGAAAAATGAGAAGACGGAGGCCCTTCTCGTTGGAACACGACAGAAGATTGCTTCCCTCACTGTGACCGACCTCCAGCTGGATGACGCGACTGTTCCATTCTCCCCTGCTGTCAAGAGCCTTGGCGTCTTTCTTGACTCTACTCTCTCCATGCAGACACACATCTCCTTCATCATCAAGACCTGCTTTTTCCACCTACGACGCATCGCCTCCATCCGTCGCTACCTCACCCCTGATGCCTGTGTGAAGCTGGTCGTCTCCCTCATCTTCAGTCGACTGGACTACTGCAACTCCCTTCTGGCTGGCCTCCCCGCCTCATCCATTCATGGCCTACAACGAGTCCAGAACGCTGCTGCCAGGCTGGTGTTGAAGAAGAGGAAGCGAGATCACATCACCCCCCTACTTCGTTCCTTGCACTGGCTCCCTGTCAACACCCGAATCTCCTACAAACTGTCCACTCTGGTCTACAAGTGTCTCAACGACTCGGCTCCTGAGTACCTTCAATCCTCCCTGGACCTGTACACCCAGCCCTCCGACCGTCCCCTTCGTTCTGCTGCTGACCCACTCCGCCTTCACATACCTCGCTCGAAACTCGCATCTGCTGGTCAGCGTGCATTCCCCTCCGCGGGGCCCCTCCGTCTGGAACTCCCTGCCGCTGGAGCTTCGCCAGAGCCCCTCTCTTGACGCGTTCAAGAGTAGGTTGAAGACTCAGTTCTTCCCCTAGCTGGCTGTGACTTTCATGTTCAACGCGATGTGTTGTGCCCCAAATGACATCCTTGTGTTGTGCTCTGTGAGAGGTGTTTTGTGTGTGCTTAATATTAGTTTGTTTGGACCTAGCTATTGATGTGTACATTGTTGTTAAACAGTTGTTTGTTGTATGTTTATTAGGGTCTGCTAGTGTGTGATAGGGTTTATGTCCGTCTGTAGATGTTATTTTTTTCCTGTTAGTCCTGTGTTGACAGCTCTTCGACAAGCGCTTAGAACTGTACCCACGGGATACGCGCGATATAAGCTTCTCATTGATTGATTGATACGGACAGGTTTGCACTGGCCCAAGGGTGTCCGTTCATGAGAGGGACTGCTGCAACAGTAAAACTAGTGTGAAACAAAAGTAATCAATTTATCCACTTGACTATATTCACAACAGGGACATATCACTCTTCTTTGCATGTTTTTATGCCTACGGATTTTCAAATACTCTGCTACACATGTAACCCAAATTCAACATGTGCCCGTACACTACCGCTTCTTTTATGAAAACATTGCTTCGGCCATGTTGATTTTAATCAACCAGTTTTCTTGTACATCCTGAACTCAGGTCAAAATGAGTTCGGCTCATTCTCTCCCTGACCGGACGCTACAGTCCTACGCGAATCTATCAAAACAAAAATACAGAGTTATCTCCCATATGGTTTTTGCGAGCACTGATCTAAATTTGAGATCAGTGTTCGCGAGACGAAAATGATTGCAAATTGGCCGACTTTGACAGTGATCTCCATTCTGTTCTTCACAGTTATGATAACGACAGTGATCTCCATTCTGTTCTTCACAGTTATGATAAAGACATCGTTCTAAGGTCAAAACAAGTCGAAATTTTGGGACTGCTGCCGGAAGGAGACCGTAATATATGGTTTCATCACTGTCAACTGGTTACACAAAAAATTGTCTGCTCCAGTGAACGCCGAAACCAAACGGTTGATTATCACGTGACACTTTGCCATATTTAGAGTTGTTTGCACAGCAAATACAGCCGCGAAAAATAGCTCGCTTGAAACTGTCTTACATATCAATTCCTTTGTAAGTTAAAAATTACAAAACACCATGAAAAATCATTATTGACGATCGCGAATCTGCTTATATCAATAATACATTACAAAAAGCTCTAAATATGTAAAAAAAAAAATCGGTCTCCTTGCCAGACAAGGAAACTCAAGGCATCCTGTCAGGGAGAGAATGAGCCGAACTCATTTTGACCTGAGTTCAGGATGAGAAGTTATAGTGTAATCTCAAAGAAGGCGAACTGGTATACTATAGAGTGTTGTGGCCTACAAGCGGTGGTTGGGCATTTTAAACAGAGAGAGAGAGAGAGAGAGAGAGAGAGAGAGAGAGAGACACACAGAGAGAGACAGAGACAGAGACAGAGAGAGAGACAGACAGTAACAGAGACAGCAGCGATACCTCAAGATATTCATCGTGTAAACCAACACAAACAAAAACCACGCTAGCTAACTCAAATTTATACCGGGAATGTCGTTTGTCGTCGGTACTGAGTCGGCAAAACACTGAAACTTGGGCTGTTTCAAATTTCCCAAAACGCTGGCTATTTCAACCAATTTGCTGAAGATACATGGGCCAATGTAATAATGTTGAGCAACATCCGTGCACACACACTTCCATCGACAAACAAACAAACAAACAAACAAACATACATTGTATACCTTCCGTCCAGATGGTGTCGAATCCCTGGATTTTCGGCCTCCCCCTCTGCAAAACAAAATAATAAAGAAAATAATATTTATCGATTGTGTACAGCAGAGATAACCGCTCATGGTCATACCTGAATCATATCCAAGCACGTACACGAACAAAGACAAGATCCATCAACTTCTGTGATCATAGAAACAGTTTTAATTTAAAAAAAGAAGAAAAGAAAAAAAAGAAAAAAGAAAAAAAAAGGGGGCGTATGAAGAAGGAAAGAAAAAGTATGTTTGCGACTGGACCTAATCACTTTAACGTACATCGAACATCACAACAAAAAGGCAATCATGCAAGAGTATTGGGTGCACTTCATCTATGGGAAAAAAAGACAATACTCCTGAGGGTCACACAGAGGAAGCACGGTCCTTCTCTGTAGTTCCAGAAGCCGTGTCCCCAGTACTATAACTTGTAGTCAGTAAGGGCCTGGCCGACAGAAGGAGAGATGCACCATTGTCCACAAACAAGGCGGGCCAAATCAAGATGGAGCGGTGAATGATAGTGGCAGTTCCCCGCGGATTGGGAGACAATTTAGGTCAGGCACAACTTAGTAATTGCTCGCTCGTGCCTAGCCGACCCCCCCCCCTCTCATCTCTCTCTCTCTTCCCCCCCCCCTCTCTCTCCTTTCTTCTCAACCTCCCTAACCACATCCCCCCTCTCTCTCCTTTTCTCAGCACCCCAGCCCCCCTCTCGCTCTCTCTCTGCTTTTTCCCTCAACCTCCCTCACCCCATACTCTGCTTTCCTCGAAACTCTACCCCACCCAACCCCCCTCTCTCTGCCTTTCTCACCACCCCTAAACCGCACTCGCGCGGTCCACATCCATTTAGGAAATGAAAGAGTAACCAAATTTGGGTTTTGGCCGCGCGGAAAAGCTGCTTCATTTATTTCATCAACCTTGCTCGGCCCTGTCAGCCGGCCCCGCAGAGCGAGTCGCCCGTGCGCGAGAGTGGATTAGGCGTAATTGGGTTAGTGCGGTGTTATTGTGAGAAATTGCTACTAATTTCTGGTTACGGCTCTAATAATCTGTCCCCGGGAAGATGATCTCACCGGCCTCTAGGGGGGAGAAAGAGACAGTTTTGTGCCTCCGCTCGCCGTGTGTCTTATTTGTGTTGTGCGTATTGCCTCTTCTGTTCTGGAGGGGGTGATAATCAGTGTAGAATGCTGTAGTGGGTTGGGGGCAAAAGAATCGGTGGCTGGGGTTTTTATTATTAGGGAAGAGAGGTTGTTGAGTGAGGTTTTGGGATTGTCGTTGCTGTTGTTCTTCTTTTCCCTCTTCTTTCTTTCTTTCTTTCTTTCTTTCTTTCTTTCTTTCTTTCTTTCTTTCTTTCTTTCTTTTCATTTAATTTTATTTTGAAGGTGATGCGATACCCAGCGTCAGGAAACAGTCAACTTACAGTCACAGAGATTACGATACGAATCATCGAGTAACCGGAAAAAAACGATGAAATCGACCATCAAGTAGCACAAAGTAAAAGTATGATAACTAGCGCAGAATGAAAGAATATATTATAACAAATGACATATAACACTGATTTAATTTTTTTTTTAAATCATGCCCAGCGACAACTGTCATAACCTGAATATGATACATCATACTTATCACCCAGTAACAGGAGCTACTAGGAAAATCTTGACATCCCAGATCCAGAAACACAATGTGGGACACCCCGCGCATTAATTTTGTCACATACAGACACACGAGCGCTGTCACTGCATGTGAAACCTGGATGCTAGTGCTGGAGATGATCGCAGGCTATCAATCACACTCACACTGTTTGCACGACCAGATAAGGCGGTGATAGGGCAAGCAATACGCCGCTAATCGGGCCCAGACTTCACGCCCGGGCAACAAAAGGCGAGGGGACCGTTAGACCCGAGTCCTTATCTGTACCCCGGTATCACTGTCACACTGCTGCAGAAATTAAAATCGGGACTGAGACGGCTACGGTAACCCGCGACTGACGCCCAGGAGAAAGAAGAACGGACATAAATGTAGGTTCTTTCTCAACCATGTAGGTTCTTTCTCAACCAATCAATGTTCAGCCATTGAGGTGAAGTCCCTTTTTTGTGAGCATAATAAACCAAGCATGATCAGCTTGAGAAAAAAAACCAGCCTATGCCAAGACCTTGGACGTACATTTCGGAAGCTGCCCGACTTGAAATCGACATTTGGACGTCTTGCCAGTCATATTTCGAAATTTGCTCTTCGAGCAAAAGCGAAACTAAGAATAGTGCTCGCTTGTTCTTCCGTGGGATGGCCGGCTTCGCAACCATTTCCGTCCTTCTCAATCCATCCCAGGATGCCGGTAAACTGGTAAGCGTTTACAATATTCACACATGGACAATTAACCTTAGCCAAGAAAAAAAAAATGTTTACAGGACGTTGAGAAATGATTACCGGACGTCCATAAATTACGGTCTTCACACCTGCTTCTGTCAGGAATCTTCGCTCCAGAACTGGAGTCGGCTTTTTAACCTCTTTACTAACTCTTCTCGGCTAAGAGCAGGACCATCCAGCAATATTGCACGGAAGGGACCAATGCCAGTTGTAATCGGTGTGACAGCGCCCGAGATAAGCGAAGGACAGTATCGCACCCTGCTCATCCCTGGCCCGACTCGACGAACGCTGTGGAGGACAAAAGACAGCTCCGTCATTGCCCATCGCTAGGCAAGCTGTTGTCCCCCCTGAACGCCTGCCGCGACAACAGACCTTAGCAGATGGCCGGATTCCGATAACAATGTGTGCTGAATTCAATAATCCCTGCCCCCACCCCCTGCCCTTTTCGCCCCCCAAACACTATTCCCTACTCCTTCTCTTCGCGGTCCATTTCGTTTCATTTTAACACAACGCCCCGGTGGCAAAGGAGAAAGCAATCCGAGCTCCCTGCGCGAGGTAATGAAAGATATCTGTCACTGTATTTGCAAGGCCTGGATTATTCCGAGTGGTGAGAAGTAATGAAAGATGCCTGTCAGCAGTGTTTGCAGGCAAATTATCCCAGCTTAGCACCTTCATGTTGGCACCGGGTCTTGGAGTCAACACAAGCGTGGGGGAGAGAATCTTGGAAGCGTCATAAATCTCATCTGTGGCTGGACACTAACACCCCACCCACCCCACCCTATATTGGTTGCCGGGCACTCCCAGGTACCTATAAACTGGACTAATTAGCTTGCTAACTGCGCTTTGCGAGTCGATGCTGGCACTGGCTAATGCCAGCTGATTGTAGTCACTAACACAGGCTGATTTTAGAGGTTAATACTCCTGATTTTCCCAGCCAGGGCAACTGATTGTGCCAGCTAATACTCCCCGAGGGTGCCAGCTAATGCTTCTGATTACACCCGCGAACACTGGTCATGGTGCTGATAGTCAAACAAAATTGTTGAAATCCGCCTCTGTTATTGCTTCTATTGGATCCAGGGGTTAATGACATCAGCGCATTGTGCGTCAGTGTTCCAGATAAAACCCGATACCCAAGGAGGACACGGGATCTGCTAATTCCAAGCACAAGGACCGAGTTTTTGTTGCCACAAAGACTATAAAGACTGAATGGTTGCTGAAGTCTAGATACTCGGAGAGTTGGCATGTTAAAGCTGATAGGACACTCAATCTGGTACCGAGCACAAGGGCCGAGTTTCTGTTGTCACAAAGACCGTAGACGCTGAATGCTTACTGAGGTCCAGATATTTGAAGTGATCTGGAGACTGTTAGGACACTGAATCGGGAACAGGGCACAAGGGCAGAATTTCTGTGTTCACAAAGACCGTAAATGCTAGCTTCGGTCCAGATATCTGAAGTGTTGTGGTGACTGCTAGGACACTGTATCTGGTAAATCTGAGCACAGGAATGAGTGCTTGTTTTCGATTATTCCGAGCACAAGACTGATTTTGTTACGGTCACACAGAATTGCGGAATACTCAATAAGTAAACACATTCCTGAGTTTCAGCAAATGCAATTGATCAAAGAGCTCACTAATCTGAAATATGAGACCTGTCGTATGTAAGTAAAGCGGAACAGAACGCTAATAATATCAAAGCAGCATTGACTGAAACATCGACTCATTTTTACTCCTCATTTAAGTACATACAATAAAAAAAAGATAGAAACATATAAACGTGCAAACAAACCAACCAACAAAGAAAGCAAGCAAACATAAATACACACTAATAAGATAATAAGGAAGTGAAATCATTAATAAATCAGTAAGACAAATATCCCCTAATAAATTCCATTTAATAAATATTTCCCTGACCCTGTGTCTTAAAAAAGGGCGAGAAAAACGGATCCTACGGGCACGGAAGCAAACAAACAACAAGTCGCGTAAGGCGAAATTACTACATTATTTTAGTCAAGCTGTCGAACTCACGGAATGAAACTGCACGCAATGTATTTTAGTTTTCACCAAGACAGTACAGCTTCGTCAATCCCCGCGTGAAGGAAATCGCTCACCTCCCACGTGCAAAACGTAGTGATATTGACACGCCAGATTAGCGCGGTAGCGGATTGTGCTAAGCAGGAAAGCGCGCTTTTCTGTATTCTTGTTAACTTTCTGAGCTTGTTTTGAATACAACCTATCATATCTATATGTTTTTGGAATCAGGAAATGATAAAGAATAAGATGAAATCATTTTTGGAGCGATTTCTTAAATTTTAATCGTAAGACTAATTTATCTATTTTCGTTAATTGTGATCACATTTTAAGAGTAAATATGACATATATGTATATATTTTTAGATTCAGAATGTGATGAAGAATACGATGCAATCAATTTTAAATCTGTTTGCAAAAAAAATCGATTTTTAATGACAACTTTAATGAGCAAACTCATCAATAATTAAATTTTAAGCCTCTAAGCTGAAATGCAATACCAAAGTCCGGGCTTCGTCGAAGATTACTTGACCAAAATTTCAACCAATTTGGTTGAAAAATGAGAGCGTGACAGTGCCGCCTCAACTTTCACGAAAAGCCGGATATGACGTCATCAAAGACATTTATCAAAAAAATGGAAAAAAAATCTGGAGATACCATACTCAGGATCTCTCATGTCAAGTTTCATGAAGATCGGTCCCGTAGTTTTCTCTGAATCGCTCTACACACACACACACACACACACACACACACACACAGACACACATACACCACGACCCTCGTCTCGATTCCCCCAACTAGTTAAAATATTTAGTCAAAACAAGTCGCGTAAGGCGAAATTACTACATTTAGTCAAGCTGTCGAACTCACGGAATGAAACTGAACGCACTGAAGTTTTTCACCAAGACAGTACAGCTTCGTCAATCCCCGCGAGAAGGAAATCGCTCACCTTCCACGTGCAAAACGCAGTGAAATTAACACGCCAGAATAGCGCGGTTGCGTATTGTGCTACGCAGGAAAGCGCGATTTTCTGTATTCTTGTTAACTTTCTGAGCTTGTTTTGAATACAACCTATCATATCTATATGTTTTTGGAATCAGGAAATGATAAAGAATAAGATGAAATCATTTTTGGATCAATTTCTTAAATTGTTATCGTAAGACTAATTAATCTATTTTCGTTAATTGTGATCACATTTTAAGAGTAAACATGACATATGTATATATTTTCAGATTCAGAATATGATGAAAAATACGATGCAATCAATTTTAAATCTGTTTGAGAAAAATCGATTTTAATGACAACTTTAATGAGCAAACTCATTAATTAATTTTTAAACCTACAAGCTGAAATGCAATACCAAAGTCCGGGCTTCATCGAAGATTACTTGACCAAAATGTCAACCAATTTGGTTGAAAAATGAGAGCGTGACAGTGCCACCTCAACTTTCACGAAAAGCCGGATATGACGTCATCAAAGCTATTTATCAAAAAAATGAAAAAAACGTGTGGAGATACCATAGTCAGGATCTCTCATGTCAAGTTTCATGAAGATCGGTCCAGTAGTTTTCTCTGAATCGCTCTACACACACACACACACACACACACACACACACACCACGACCCCTCTACGTTAAAACATTTAGTCAAAACTTGACTAAATGTAATAAATTCAAAAGGTGCGTAAGAACTGTGTGTATGTGTGTGTGCGTGCGTGCGCACGTGTGTGTTTATTTGTGTTACTTTCTGGTTTATTCACTTGTTTATTTGTTTGTTTATTTGTTTGTTTGCCCTCTCACCTGCAGATACGTTCGAGCTTGTCCACTTCCTGTGACAGATGTGCCTCCACCTCGCCAGGTCTGAGCGTCAGACCACAGATAGGACAACACGGCACATGCCCGTCCACTGTGCGTTTCCTCGACTCTGCAAACACACACAAAAAGAATATTTTTAAGTACAATTACAGAATTGTGACACAACATCAGACAAAATAAATAAATAATTGAATTAATTAATAAAATGATCTTTGAACACAATGCGGGAATGTTTCGCACGTAATCAGGTCGCATAAAGGGCAACATTTGACTCGCACGACGATATATTTATCGTTTCTTCGATTCTGCAAAAACACACAATAAAATAAATAAATAACATGATTTCCGAAAACAATGGTCGAATTTGTAGCATGTCATCAGGCCGCATGTAGATCAACACGGGACATGTCCATAAACTGTACGTTTCCTAGACTCTGAAATCAAAAGAAAGAAAGAAAGAAAGAAAGAAAGAAAGAAAGAAAGAAAGAAAATGATCTTTGAAGACAATTGTAGAATTTTAGCACGTTACGTATTAGGTCGCATGCCAGTGTTTCCTTTTTTTTTTTTTTTTTTTTTTTTTTTTAAACCGGTATTAACAATAAAGCTTGAAATATATAGCGTTGGTAAAAAATAAATAAAAAACAAAAAGCAAAAAACATGGTAACTTTTTCACGGCAACCGTTACAAGTATGGTGCATGTATAACGACAAGGCCAAAGCTTTACAATATTTTGATACGTATTGCATTTAAAGTCAGCGGCTGGCATTTCTGTTCGGTATTTTCACACAAAACACGGTAAAATACCAGACGTTTTCGGTTTAACGCGAACACTGTATAGATCCAACACTACACATGTCTGCCCAACAGCTGCAATCCTCAATTCGGCGAGCACCAGATATATTCAATACTAACATTTTCTTGTGTATTACAACGGAATTTTGAAACACCTTCATGCCAATCAGCTACATATTTATGACATCATTGCATGGATACGCCGTGAACTTTTCTGACTCTGAAATCACCAAAATATATCTCTAATTAACTCTTGATTAATCTTTTAACAGATCGTCAAACTGGTTTAAACAATGTTTTATTAAATCAAACATGGTACAACAATACAACGATAAACAATAGGGACACGAACTCAAGCGAACGCTTATATTATCTACGTAGTTACAAATGAACAAAAATATGATGTCGGACAAACATTACTTATAAACTATGGAACTATCTTGGTCAACAGCATAGTTGAAGCAAACCAAAAAGAACAGGAAAAAGCTAGCAGGAGGAAGAGGGGGAGGGTGGAGGTAGGACGAAAGAATGGTAGGTACATATGAAAGATGAAGGTGGTTAGCGCATACAAAAAGAATATACATAGTACATTGTAAACTGTAATCCAGTGGCAAATAAGCAGTAGTTCGCTTAATATATAATTAAAAAATGTATATAAAATAAGGGTTGTTGGCATGGATATGCGTACTGAGTCAAATTAACAAAAACGACCAGATTTACAGATAAACGATTGGACACTTTCAAAAATAAGCTTGTTGGTGCGAAGAGAAAGGTTTTCGCTACCAATTAACAATATTTCAACATGTCTGTAGTGAACAGGTAGTGTATTTATTGTAGATAGGCGAGCGTCTACGTACAGAGGGCAATGTGTCAAGTAATGGTCAGCTGTTTCGTGCAGGTAGCCGCAAGCGCACTGCGGATTTTCCTGTAAGTGGCGTTTGCACAGGTCAGAATTCAAGTTACTCATGTTTAGGCGCATTCTGCAGTGATGAATCTCTTCCAGTCGTTTACCACAGTAGTAATAGGCAGGTACGTTATAATCAGGAATAGTTAGATAGTGTTTGAATTCGCTAATTGAGTTAGTTGTTTTGATGTTGTCTGGCAAGTTGTTCCAAAGGACAGTGGTAGATGGTATAAAAGATCGACGGTATAATTCAGTTTTGCAAGTGGGAACTCTTCTTTCTGATGGTCTTCTTCGATGATAGGGGTTAACATCAGAAGTTAAAGGTGGCAAAAGTTGTGATAAGTAATGAGGACATTTGCCAAATACCATCTTGTAATATAAAATTAGTTTGTGTCTGCTCCGTCTTTCTTTTAGGTTACTAAATCCGCTTTCTTTATACAGCTTTTCGTGGCTGGTGCCGCGTACACCACCGATTATAGTCCGAATGGCTTCCAAATGTAATTTTTCCAGTGCAGTTGACCAGTACTCGGTGCAGTTGTCCCATAGGATGTCTGCATAGTCAAAATGTGGAAGAACGAAGGATTTGTACATAGTTTCCAGACTTTTACGATTTAATCTGTATTTATAATATCTTAAACAATTAATTAAGAGGGTGACCTTTTATACGATGCTTCTCACTTGGAAGTCCCATTTACAATTATTCTGCAAAATTACGCCAAGATGTTTATGTTGGTTCACGTTTTCCAAAACAATATTATTAACAAGTCGCGTAAGGCGAAAATACAATATTTAGTCAAGTAGCTGTCGAACTCACAGAATGAAACTGAACGCAATGCCATTTTACTCGTAGCATCGTCAGGCCACCGCTCATGGCAAAGGCAGTGAAATTGACAAGAAAAGCGGGGTAGTAGTTGCGCTAAGAAGGATAGCACGCTTTTCTGTACCTCTCTTTGTTTTAACTTTCTGAGCGTGTTTTTAATCCAAACATATCATATCTATATGTTTTTGGAATCAGGAACCGACAAGGAATAAGATGAAAGTGTTTTTAAATTGATTTGGACAATTTAATTTTGATAATAATTTTTATATATTTAATTTTCAGAGCTTGTTTTTAATCCGAATATAACATATTTATATGTTTTTGGAATCAGCAAATGATGGAGAATAAGATAAACGTAAATTTGGATCGTTTTATACACTTTTATTTTTTTTTACAATTTTCAGATTTTTAATGACCAAAGTCATTAATTAATTTTTAAGCCACCAAGCTGAAATGCAATACCGAACCCCGGGCTTTGTCGAAGATTACTTGACCAAAATTTCAACCAATTTGGTTGAAAAATGAGGGCGTGACAGTGCCGCCTCAACTTTCACGAAAAGCCGGATATGACGTCATCAAAGACATTTATCAAAAAAATGAAAAAAACGTTCGGGGATTTCATACCCAGGAACTCTCATGTCAAATTTCATAAAGATCGGTCCAGTAGTTTAGTCTGAATCGCTCTACACACACACACACACACACACACGCACGCACGCACACACGCACGCACATACACCACGACCCTCGTTTCGATTCCCCCTCGATGTTAAAATATTTAGTCAAAACTTGACTAAATATAAAAATGATTGGTTTGGTTGGTATATTATCACGTTGTATGTCTAACAATTACTTTTATGCTTCGTTAAATTTAACTTTCCACTGTTTTGCCCAGGTGCTAATTTTATTTAGGTCTGCGTTCAAAGTCTGCGCTCGTCTAATTGGATCTTCTAAGGACATGGACATGCTCGTCAAACTGCATATCAAGCCGGGACAGGCACGTCCATCGTTCGTATCTTCGACACAAAAATCAAAAATCATTTAGAGTTTCAGATATTGCAAGACCGGCCCAGAAAAATATATGTTTGTGGTAAACGCATAATTGATTAATTGCGATGTAATGTTTTTCTCGTTCTACCGAGCCCCACAATACCACTCCTAAAATACAAGAAACCGAGAAGTTATCCTTCACATGTATTGTAGATAAACCCACTTAAAAAAAAGGTTGTTTGTGTACGCGCAGCTTTGTGCATAGAAATAAAGGCAAATAATAATAATAAAGCATGGTGGTACTAAAGCGTGAACGAAAAATCAAGAAAAATACAAAGAAGAAAGTAAACAAACAACAACGATGTTAAGCAACGATAAATAAACTCGATTAGCATTCAGTCTGATCGACACGAAATCGTGGTAGTACTAAAGCGCAAACGAAAAATCAAGAAAAATACAAAGAAGAAAGTAAACAAACAACGATGTTTAACCAAC
>NC_090249.1:39324651-39413767 GCF_037325665.1 Littorina saxatilis | reverse complement strand
CACCCCCCGTGGTGCGAGAAACAAGCGGACGACAGAGCGTTAAACAAGGCAGACGATAGTTTCGAATGACCGCTCAGTGAAAATGTGACGTCTGAAAGGCTGGCTTTCGTTCGCACAAAACATCATTAATAAGAATATGTCACTGGATTAATGATATCCCTTTACTTGGATTAGCCGTGACTTTTTGCTTTTTGGACAAAAAAAGCTGCATGGGTTGTTTTTATAAGGCGTAACGTAGTGTCCGATTCCGTCGAGTTTGCAGTAAAACCAAAAAGTTCCAAGAGGAAGAAAGATATAGCCTAGCGTGTTTTCCTGACGTTAAAGATGTTGAATGGGTTGTATTTCAGTAGTCAACATTTTGTTAAGCACGCAGGTGGTGACTTGGGGAGGTTGGTTAAATTGAAGCAACAGCAACCAAGCGAAAAATGTGAATTACTGTTCGGTCACAAATTTCTTTCAGAATCGTTCTCCGCGGTAACTTGATCCCGGTTTGGTATATATAGATGCACGAACACCCAAAGAAACTTAATGGGGTAAATCTGTCCAACATGGGTCACATATTTTTGGTGTTGAAATTATCAGGAACGATTGAAACCACACTAGTCGATCAGCCAGTTTCGCTATATGCTGTGTATGAAAACTAAAGTGACAGAAGTTGTTAATCACGTCTAGGCTAAGCCTAAAGTTGTCAGAATATGAGGATTCAAATTACTTTATACGATCCTTCAACTGTTTCAAAACGGCAACCATCGTACCAACTTTGGCTTAGTCCCTTGAACGAGATAATACCACTAGACGGACAGTCGTCGTTTCTAACAAAGTTACCGATTTGAATCTCACAATTTAGGGATTAGCAGCTCTGTCGGGGTTTATCCCCTTAACTGTTACTTCGTACACTTTTCGACTGGGGGAAAAAAAAAGAAGAGATAAAAAATAAAAATGGCCAAGGTTCTGTAGCACAGTATAAAGCTTTAGGTCGTCAAAGGTCCGTGACTGTTTAGACCAGTCAAGCGTTTTACGAGCACACAACGGCATCATCAGCAGAACCTGTCACAGTGTTCTTCACTAATGGCCCGCAGAGGCTGACGCCGCCGCGCTGGCGTAGTTCTAAATGTCTTGTATACGCAAAGAAGAAACGGTGACGTCCAGGTATGATTTAAGGCACCTAGCGATGTCTTCGTCGAACCGAAGACTGAGAAAGAGCAGCGAGGGTAGAAAAGAAGGATGGTAAATCATGGCGGGGATAGACGGCGTGACAGTGGAAGTCATGGCGAGAGACGTTTCCACTCGAGTGACGTAGCGGCAAAGCTACCGTGACGTGTATCATCACTTTTCAATTAGCATTCATGAACTGGTGTCCGCGCCCCTTGACTTGCCGACGACAAGACTTGTTCAGACAGCGTGTTAGGGCCTACCGACGACCCACACAACAGTCGCGGGGCTCAAAAGCATGGAGACAAGCGTGAAACGGTTGTAATACTAGCTCCCCCTTCGCTTAAAAGAGTTCCGGTGAGCCACCATAAAAGGGGTGGACAAAAAAAGCCACCCTGAGTTTCTAAGCCCCTTGAAAATGGCTTTGTGTTGTCGCACAAGCCTTTCATCTGCGCGTCTTTTCGCCCCGGCATTACCGCACATTCAGTAATGTACATGTACCCCAAAAAATGACTCGCATTTTGCATATCGCCACAGTAACCTGATGCTGATACGAGCATCCCACCATGGTGAGAGACCCCCCGCGGGTTAGGGGGAAGAATTTACCCGATGCTCCCCAGCATGTCGTAAGAGGCGACTAACGGATTCTGTTTCTCCTTTTACCCGTGTTAAGTGTTTCTTGTATAGAATATAGTCAATTTTTGTAAAGATTTTAGTCAAGCAGTATGTAAGAAATGTTAAGTCCTTTGTACTGGAAACTTGCATTCTCCCAGTAAGGTAATATATTGTACTACGTTGCAAGCCCCTGGAGCAAATTTTTGATTAGTGCTTTTGTGAACAAGAAACAATTGACAAGTGGCTCTATCCCATCTCCCCCCCTTTCCCCGTCGCGATATAACCTTCGTGGTTGAAAACGACGTTAAACACCAAATAAAGAAAGAAAGAAAACTGTAAACACCACTATAAGCATTATGCTTGTTGTTGTTTACTCAATATGCGTTTCTTTGTAAATAATGCACAAACGTTGAATAAAACAGTTTAAACCAAAGAAAGAAAGAACCATGGTGAGACGGAGAGGGGGTGGGGGTAGGCTGCAAGGGAACAGGTAGTTGTATGCAATGATGTTTTCCTTCCACTGTCCATTAACAGGTCATGGGCCTCTTCTATCACCTGTATAAGCACCCGGTATTCAGTAATGAGGAATCCTGAGAAAGTAGAACTTCACTCGGTTGTCCAGAGCTTCTGACCTATTCCACCGGCGGGCTGGTCAGGGATCAACGGCTTATGAGATTCTGAGTGAACTTTAACTTGGATTTATGGCTATAATCAGGATCATGCAGTTGGTAGTTTGTGGTATGCCAGGGATATTGTTTCGATTTTTTCCCCTTTTTTTATTTGTAATAATGGCCATGCAAGTTTCGGCAAGTTTCGAAAGTTTAAGACACTCCTTGGCATCACAAGCCTCCCACTTCACACCCCCCCCTCCTTCCGCCAAGCAGTAGGCTAGTTTTTGTCGAATGCCAACGCCGAACGACACCCATGTAAGCTAAAACTTTGTTCTTCATACCCTTATGTTTATGCTAAATCTTCGTTCTCATATATATATATCTCAGTGAAATTTACATTTCAGCAAGGCCGTATTCGAAGCTTAGCCTCCCTCAGACCGTGACGACTATCTCGCAGAATCACTTCTGCTAAATGTCTTTTGTTTTTGCTTTGCCTTGTTGTTTTCAAAATCACAGATGTTAAGTCGTTCAACTGGCAATGTATACACCATTTTTATCGCACACGTACTGTATATGATTTTATTTGTCTGACAGGAACAACACAACCGCTGACTGGTTTCCCGCGTCGTGAATTTGTCGCCAGAGGTTGCTGCTTGTCTGAACGGGACCCGAACCCCGGGCAGCCCGACGGGTGAAGAATTCACTCCATGGTTCACGGGTGTCATCCCACCCCGGGTGGATGATGGATTAGACCGCTGTGCTCACCTCCTTCATGAATAAATCTTTTACCCGCTTCCCCTGCTTTCGATTTGGAGAGGCCATTAAAAAATGACAAGTTTCAGAAAATAACCTGAACTCAGCGTTACCCGTAGATACTGAGTAGTAAGTTGGGCTTCTCCAGGGGCGGGGATATAGCTCAGTCGGTAGCGCGCTGGATTTGTATCCAGTTGGCCGCTGTCAGCGTGAGTTCGTCCCCACGTTCGGCGAGAGATTTATTTCTCAGAGTCAACTTTGTGTGCAGACTCTCCTCGGTGTCCGAACACCCCCGTGTGTACACGCAAGCACAAGACCAAGTGCGCACGAAAAAGATCCTGTAATCCATGTCAGAGTTCGGTGGGTTATAGAAACACGAAAATACCCAGCATGCTTCCCCCGAAAGCGGCGTATGGCTGCCTAAATGGCGGGGTAAAAACGGTCATACACGTAAAATTCCACTCGTGCAAAAAACACACGTAGTGTACGTGGGAGTTTCAGCCCACGAACGAAGAAGAAGAAGAAGAAGACAAGGGCTTCTCCCAGTAAAACCTGCTTTTTCGCGAGTTATGTTGGGTTTATTTTTATCCCCAGTTAGGTCTTATGGGCATTCGTCAGTCAGTCCTACTGCAACCACAGTTCTGCTAGTGTAGAGTTTATTAAAATGCAAATATCAGAAAGTATGCATGAACTGGTGCCCCCACTACTTGACTTCCTGCGTACGAACGAAACCTGTTCACATTGGAATCTGTGCAAGGTAGAATAATAGTGGTGGTGGGGATGTTTGGGGGGGGGGGGGGGGTGGGGTGGGTGTTAACGTACAGGAACAAAACACGGACCGGATGTCCAGCAGTGACTCTCAATATATCTTTATGTGATGGAGTGGAATGATGAGGAAGTAGATCAGTTGATGTATGATGGTAGGTGTAGTTATGCACCTAGTAGAAGTAGACCCCTAGGTAAGGAGAACATCATGTGGGTGCCCCTTTAGTGTCTTGCACTGAACATAGACCATTTATCATTTGGTCTCTGCACTGAACGAACAACTCTTGCATTCGTCATGGGCTTCACACACACGTAGAGTGGGGCCGAAAGACAGGAGTTCATTGGTACAGACCGTCGAATCACTTGATGCAACATGAAACTCTGGAAAACCACGACTGTCGGTTCACATTTCTCTTTAATTCCTGTTCCTGACTCAAATGACAAAGAAAGCCATTAAAATAAATTATTAGCCAGTCTTGCACTTGGCTACATTTAGAACCCAAAGAAAAACGACCCACCATTTAGACGACAAATTCAGACTCAGTTTGGTGGTCCAACAAAAGCTGTGTTCGTGCAGTTATCCTCAGAGATTACCCACTCGTCGCTCGTTCACTTTGACCATCCTTTTAGTGTATCATCAACTCATGGCCCTCATACACACAGATATTCTACTTCATGGAAACCCCTCCTTGCAAACAAAAATTAACAAAAAAATCTTTTTAACAGTACAGGAATTTATTGGACAGTCCGGCCGTTTCGAACAGATAAACATGTAAAGTGAAAGCACAATCGATACGTCTACTTGTCTCTCTCTCTCTCTCTCTCTCTCTCTCTCTCTCTCTCTCTCTCTCACCTTCCCCCTCCCTCCCTCCCTCTCTCCCTCTCTATCTCTTACTCGCTAATACCATAAATATTATATATGTATTCTTAAACGGATTTTTGTTCTCATGTACAATTTTCATTCAATTTTCTTTTCATGTTTGCTTGCTTTTCATTTAAACTGTACAATGTAGCCGCCATTTATATGTAATTTTCTAGAAAACTGTAAACACCACTATAAGCATTATGCTTGTTGTTGTTTACTCAATATGCGTTTTTGTGTGTAAATAATGCACAAACGTTGAATAAAACAGTTTAAACCAAAGGAACATTTTATATGAGGACGTTAAGGACCCCTAGTTAGTTTTGCTCGTTCATTTTAATGCTTGTTATTCTCTCAGGTGCCAGGAGACTGGTTCCGTATAACTCTCACTTACTCCATTGCACATGTCGTGTGCATTTCAGAGTCGAAAGCTTTGGCTACTTCCCTTTGTTTATCTGATCTTTAAACACCGCTCTGCCTCATTAGTTTCAGATAGTTTTCGCAACACCAAGACGATGTTTGGGTCTCACTTCTTCCATCAATATTTGACTCATTCTTTCCCTGAAAGACCAGTGCTTAAAATAAGCATTATATGCTTGAGTATGTAATCATCTTCTTGTCATGATTAAAATTGAATAAAGTTTTGTTTAAACCAAAGACCAGTGCCTGGGAGAGGTACTGCGGATAGCACCGTTGACAAAGTAGGTCTGCTGTGCTGACCGGGTCGGGCAGTGTTGGGTTCACCCCGAGTTGCGATAATAAGGGGGTGCAGCACTGCAAATACAGTGAAAAATCCCCCTTAAGAGTAAGACCTCAAAAAATCTTTGAAAATAAGATCTTAAAAAGGAGGTACCGTACTTTCCGGGTCATAAGGCGCGACTTTTTTCCTCGAGTTCGACCCCTGCGTCTTGTATAACGAAGCGTCTAATCCGTGTATGAAATACGAAAAAAATCAAAGAGACCGCCTGAGTACCAGTCAAACAACTTGTGATAATGCATGTTTCAGCTATTAGGTACTGCCCTGGCCAAGTTTCCTCGAGCTCTCAAGCCACCCAGCTATCACAATGCCTGGCTTTGATCTGGCCGCACACACAGAGCACACATAATTATTTCCACTCTGTTAAACTCGGTCACTGACCGGTCACTGACCCGGTGCAGGAAGTATTTCCTCTCTCAGATATGACAGGGGAACCACCTCTCATGGCAAAAACTGGGTCATTGACCCCTGGGAAGAAGGTCGTGTCTATAAACAAGGCCACCCAGCTATCACAATGTCTTTGATCTCGCCGCACACACAGAGTTCGACTCTGTTAAACTCGGTCACTGACCGGTCACTGACCCCGAAGCAGGAAGTGTTTCCTCTCTCAGATATGACAGGAACCACCTCTCATGGCAAAAACTGGGTCATTGACCCCTGGGAAGAAGGTCGTGTCTATAAACAATGGACCTGGCTTTGATCTCGCCGGCTTATTTTCATTCTTCGACTACCGGTATACTTTTTCAATTTTGGTGCGCCCTATCGGCCCCCTGCGTCCAATGGGTGACTGGATTACAATTTTTTTTTAAAAAGAAGGGGGTGCGTCTTAGATAACGAAGCGCCTTGTCACCCGGAAAGTACGGTAGTCTTAAAATGGCCGGGGTACATTTAATCAATCAATCAATGACGCTTATATTTACAGAGGTTAAGAACAGAATGTCTCAGAAAACAGGATCTTAAAAGGGAGGGAGTCTTTAAAAAAAATGGGGGTGGGGGGTGTCTTAAAAGAGGTTCCACTGTAGTGAAACAAGGATGGCAGTTAGCGCCTGACCTCTGATCCTACGCCACTTCGTTACAGAAGTCATGTAGTGGGAGTGCTGACTGTTGAACACACACGGAACCATTCATGTTATCAGTTGTTCTTATATGTTTCAAGTTGTAACCTGGAAACGGAGTTCGAGCCATTTGTCGCAACTGCATGTCACAAACAAACAGAGGATCTACGATCACGAATGTGCGTATATCAACACGTATACTAGTTGTTGTTGTTGTTGTTGAGTTGTTGTTGTTGTTGTTGTGTTGTTGTTTGTTTGTTGTTGTTTGTTTGTTGTTGTTGTTGTTATGAAAAAAGGAGTAAAATGAACATCCCATCAAGGCGGCAATAGAGGAGGCGAGATGAGGCGGGGGGGGGGGGGGGGGGGGGGAGATGGAGAGAGGGGCGGGGAGGGAGGGATAAAATTTAAAAGGTATAGGATTCATGTGGAAGAGACTGAGCTAGAGATTTCTTTCTTTCTTTATTTGGTGTTTAACGTCGTTTTCAACCACGAAGGTTATATCGCGACGGGGGAAGGGGGGAGATGGGATAGAGCCACTTGTCAATTGTTTCTTGTTCACAAAAGCACTAATCAAAAAATTGCTCCAGGGGCTTGCAACGTAGTACAATATATGACCTTACTGGGAGAATGCAAGTTTCCAGTACAAAGGACTTAACATTTCTTACATACTGCTTGACTAAAATCTTTACAAACATTTACTATATTCTATACAAGAAACACTTAACAAGGATAAAAGGAGAAACAGAATCCGTTAGTCGCCTCTTACGACATGCTGGGGAGCATCGGGTAAATTATTTCTCGTCCCAACCAATATGGGACTCCCCCTAACCCGCGGGGGGCACTGAGCTAGAGATCAAGCTTCACATCAGCCACTACAGAAAAACAGATCCACGCTCGGCTGAACATCGCAGAGCAACAGACCCCTCACGTGCTAATATCGAAAAGAGAGATATCAGGGCAGGAATATCCCACACTCATTTGTGATGCAACACAAACACGTCACACAACTAAACGTCTGCTGACGAGCCGCGTGCGGCGTTCGCGCTTGCCTTTTCCTTTCCGTTGTTAATTGTTCGGCCTTTGTCCCATATGCAAATTTTTTGGAAATACCAGTTCTGAAGGAAAATTAGAGCGTGAAGTTTAGACGAGGCTGAACTCTCTTGTGAAAATAAATTAACCTTCATTTAGGATAAAAGTCAGCGGGTACGCTTGCCGGTGCAATTGAAGTCACTGACTTTTTCTGTCTGTCTGTCTGTCTGCAGACTGCGCCATTTAGAGTGTTTACCGTTTGCAGTCGTGAAAAAGAAACTCAAAACTCTTGGCGCAGACGCCCGACATTTGATATGGCCACCGCTGGGTGTAGCGGCTTTCAGTTAGTGTTTGTAAGACGTGAAAATAAAGTCGTTAATCATTTTGCCATCAGGCACAAAAAAAGGCGTTTTTTTTAAATTGAAAAGAAAAAGTAGAGCACCACATGGCTTTAGGCCTATCGCAAAAAGTTCGTTGCGTTCATCAGTGTGTAGTTAGTTGGTTTAAAGCACAGAGGTTAATTATTGAGAAGTTATTTTACCTTACAAAAAATGCGCGCGCGCGCATGTGTGTGTGTGTGTGTGCATGCGTGTGTGTTTTTGAGTTGGTACCCAGGATAACATGATCAAATATATCGGCTACAATCAAGGTAAATCACTCATCAGTCTTTGGTCAAGCGCTGACGAAATGGGGACGCAGCCTTTGAAGTGCAAGGGAGCAAACTCCGGAGTGTCACCATCACAAAAGTTTTCGTATTAATTGCCTCCCTTTAAAATCGAAAAAGAAACCCACCCGAGGTTGACAGTATGGACTCCTCACATCATAAATCAGTGGCGTGGACCAAAACAATAGAGGCTGAGCATTTTCCTATAACTTGTTCGACAAATGTTTGCAGTGTGAGAGCTACTTGGGTCATTTTTTAAACAAGCAACATTAATTGTATCCGACTGCTGCTTATGAGATCAAGATATCCTGTTCAAGTTTGGGTGCTGTGGCATGTATGCCAAGTATGCTCTCTACCTCTCTGCATTTCCTCGCCTCTCTTTCTCTCTGTCTCTGTCTCTGTCTCTGTCTCTCTCTCTCTCTCTCTCTCAGTAACACAGAAATGTGAGCAAGAATCTTTCAAACATGAACTTTCATTTATTTCAAAAGTTTCGTGGACGGAGTCATTTAAAATATATTCAAAACATAAATTACAATAGGACAGCATCCAAACAAAAGTTTATACTTTTTGTTTTAGTACCATGTGAAACAACCTATTCACTAGTGATATTTCATGAAAATATATTAAATCAATCATTATTAATATTAGCATTATTAATAAGATTTGTTTTGTATATACATTTGTAAGATATTAAGAACAATCATGACATACATAAAATATTGAGCACATTTCTTTTGGTGCAGCTACATATGAACCACGATTGATAAAGATAGAGAGAGGAAGGGGAAAGTTGATCTACAAATTGGCCATGCAGTTTGATGACAGGCTAAGGGACTGAGAGGCACAGAAAGTTTTAAGTCACTTTGTTTAACTTTTATATAGATTCAATAACCAAACATGTGTCTAAATGATCTACCCCTGATAATATTTTTGACAAATAGAATCTAAAAATTGGAAATACAAAAAATAAACGCCCGCAAATGTTAAAACTGGTTGGTCCTACAATACATCGTGATTTCACAGTTATGGTTCACCTACATCATAAATAAATATTTTTTCTAAAAGTAGCTAAATTGGATTAATTAACAAAATCGTTATGATTGAACAGCAGTAACATGCCATACATGCATAGACTAACTACTCAAAACGATGCTTCGAAAGTTAAAAGAGTTTGATGTACAACCACAAAATAAAGATAATAAATAAACACTTTTCTTGTTGTCATAATCTCATAAACAGTCTTATTTGGTGAGGACTTCATTTGGAGGGAAGCAATGAGGAATTTAACATGTACAGAAAAACATTGTTTGCAGTAAACATCTGCAGCATTGTTACAGGCTTCAAAAGTTGCCTCCATTTATATCAGCTATAATTTTTGTCCAAGTATGTGGTGTGTGAAAACATATATCCCCACATTTTCTGGAAGTCCCGATGTCATGGGATGAATGTTACTCATGCTTGGTTCAGACATTTTCTTCCGACAAAATGTCTGCTGGAGTGCTTACCAAATCCCTGAACTTTGGCTTTTGTCATATTTTTTGTTTGTTTGTTTGCTTAACGCCCAGCCGACCACAAAGGGCCATATCAGGGCGGTGCTGCTTTGACATATATAACGTGCGCCACACACAAGACAGAAGTCGCAGCACAGGCTTCATGTCTCACCCAGTCACATTATTCTGACACCGGACCAACCAGTCCTAGCACTAACCCCATAATACCAGACGCCAGGCGGAGCAGCCACTAGATTACCAATTTTAAAGTCTTAGGTATGACCCGGCCGAGGTTCGAACCCACGACCTCCCGATCACGGGGCGGACGCCTTACCACTAGGCCAACCGTGCGGGTGGCTTTTGTCATAGCCACCTGTCCGATATATACTTCCCAAACAAAGAGTCCTCATTTATTCGAAACAACAAGACTGTTATCAGAGCTCATTTGACAAGAAGTTATGCATTGTTTTATTCTTTCATCAAATGTTTTCAAGCGAGGTGTTGAAAAGTTGAAAAAAAATCCACCCGAGTTTGATAAAATAAGAAAAGAATGGGTAAATGAAAAAAGTTAAGCTATTCAGCAGAGATCTTTATCAGTCATAAATGATATCAAAACAATTGCAGCCATTAGTGAACTCACCATTTTTGTCGTAAGCTTAAAATACTTATTGTCAACAGTAAAATCACCATAGAAGGCAAAGGCAGAAAAGATCTGAAGAAAATGCAGTAGAAAGAAATGGCAGTCTAACTAAATGCTGGTAAAAGCTCATTTTGAAAAATGCACAAAGGCATACAGTGGAGGAACCTAGCTGGTACCAACATCCAGTAATCATGAGATTTAATTTGTTCCCCTTTATACTCACCAAGCATCGGCCATCATGATACACCTCTGGCCATGATCATTAACCACGCGAGTAGACTCTAGGTGGAGACTTTTAACACAACCATTTATATGGTTGAGATTTGTCAACAATTATACATTACGCATGTATCACAGTCAAAGATTCAGATCTTATGAGACAAATTCAAAATGTACAGCACAATGAACATGTGACAAGATGAAGAATACATCAGAACATTCATTCCAAAGACTCATGACAAATTTTAGAAGATGCTGTGAGTAATCTGCAATTAACATCATTTCAGAATTCTACAGTTATTTTACAACTAGTATAATTACACAGGGTTACCTGACCGAGTAAGTGCTACAACTCATGCTACCTATATCTGCACCAAGATAAGCACTTTCATTTTATCATTTCACTGTCATCTTTGAAGGCTTAGTATAAAATGCCTCCAGGAGCATCATAAATACGTTTCAATATTAGAAATGACCTACACTGCAGAAGTCTTCAAGGAACAGTCCAAACTCACTGAACTGAAGATTCAGTAACAAACACCAAACGTCACAACTGTGCAGAAAGAATCCCAAATGTTTCTATTTCTACCGGCATCCGCTTTGATGCGGCCATCATCTGATCCTGAGGGAACAATCCCCCTCTTTCCCACAGGACCATGATGAGCACAGAAGGAATGTATGTGTTGCTGTTGTTTTTATTGTTGTTGTTGTTGAGCTTCATCAGTAGCCAGAGGCCTTACTGCCGGCAAACAGCCAAGTATCATCTTGAAGCGTTTGCCCGGAAGGAGGTCTGTGAAAAAGAAAAGAAAAGTATTATCTTCAATGCCGCAGGACACTTAAAGTAAAACAGCACAATTCAAGTTTAAAGGATTCCCTTATTCATCCCATGTAACCAATCATCAATCAATCAATCAATGAGTCTTATATCGCGCATATTCCGTGGGTACAGTTCTAGGCGCTCTGCAGTGATGCCGTGTGAGATGAAATTTTATACGGCCAGTAGATTGCAGCCATTTCGGCGCATATTTACCTTTCACGGCCTATTATTCCAAGTCACACAGGTATAGGTAGACAATTATTAACTGTGCCTAAGCAATTTTGCCAGGAAAGACCCTTTTGTCAATCGTGGGATCTTTAACGTGCACACCCAATGTAGTGTACACGGGGGGAGGTCATGCACATTTCCACCGCATTTCTGTCCAGCCTACAAATGGGATAAAAATTAACAAATCCCATGTAAAATCCTGGATGGATCTTTGGTGATTTACAACATTGTCTACTTGGGGAGGAAGGTATAAATGTATCTTGAACATCATGTGTACACTCATCTGTGCCTGTACATGTAATCATACCCCATCACCAGTTTGTTTGTTTGTTTGCTTAACGCCCAGCCGACCACGAAGGGCCATATCAGGGTGGTGCTGCTTTGACATATAACGTGCGCCACACACAAGACAGAAGTCGCAGCACAGGCTTCATGTCTCACCCAGTCACATTATTCTGACACCGGACCAACCAGTCCTAGCACTAACCCCATAATGCCAGACGCCAGGCGGAGCAGCCACTAGATTACCAATTTTAAAGTCTTAGGTATGCCCCGGCCGGGGTTCGAACGCACGACCTCGGCCTCCCGATCACGGGGCGGACGCCTTACCACTAGGCCAACCGTGCCGGTCCCCATCACCAGTGAAACTACCAATTGACTTTATGACTTCATTCCAGCTCCTAGTGCCCTCTACAAGGCAACAAAAACTTCAAGTTAAATATGGATAACTATAGTCGCATGTAAACTAGATAACATAACATCCCTGTTCCATCATGCGCTCCCCCCTCCCCCCCAAAAAAAAAACCACCAAAAAAACCAACAACATATTTTTATTTATGTGTATGAAACAGGATACTGAAGGAACACTGAATAAATCACTAAATGAGACTCATTTATACTTTTTCATGCAGAAAGTTCCTTTGATAAATAACCTGAGTACCGCAGATAGCTGACAACTTCAACTAATGACATACAGACCTGAACAACTAGTACCAACGACAATTGCTTTAAGCTCAATGTATATTCTAGTCAACATCTGTATCATTTTCTCTTAGTAATCGAGAACTCAGCTGTCAAAAACACAGTAATTCTATAAAGCTGAATTTGACTACAAACACACAACCACACAGTTACTGTAGCATCCGGCACACATGCACGCACGCATACACACACACACAGGTATGCACACACACATGATTTTTTTTAAAGGTATTGTGGCGGGAGAGCCAGATTTGAAGAAAGTTTGATGTAAGAGTTAGAGATGGAAGGCTTAGAATGGTCATGGTGTACAGAGTCCTTTCTGTCACGCTATCGCTGTTTTCAGCTTGTCAAAGAAGAGCGAGAATAATAGGGTTCATAACCAAAAGTAGACGATGCAAGGGAGGTAATTCCCTTTTCAGTTCCGTGTTGGCGGCCATTTATGTGGTGCGGACACGATAAATGGTGGTAAAACTTGACCAATGTCAAGTTGAATGACGAGAGATTGGATGAAAGTTGTTTAATGGATGTAATTTGATGACCACAATGTGTTATTCTGGTTAATAACGTAGCCGGAATGTGATGATTGTTCGTAGGGTTGGAAACAACGATCGATGAACGAAATCATCGTTAGCTCAGAAAGAATGGGAAACGTAGAATACAAGGAAATATAGGTTATTTTGATGTGGATAAAGTAATATGTGTAATAAATAAGTTGAATTATAGATGAATTGTTAATACGTTAGCCGGTAGGTCAGAAGATGAGGGGAAAGGGGTGGACTATGTTGTTGCGGAAAGTTTCACAAGTAGTTTGGTTGTGGTCGATTTGCGGCCAGCCAATCCGTATTGGGTCCGTGTTTCTGTCCAGGTTACCGTGTGGGCTGGTATAAAAGGCCGGAATAGATTAGTACAGAAGGAGACTTCGCATTCTGTTCCAGGGATAGCATAGGGAAAACGCAGAATAACGATAAAAGAACTTAGAGATTCTTTCTACCTTTTCACAAATTAGGACAGCTTAGGCATAGCCAGTTTAAAAGGACGACCGCGCATGTTACTGCTTGTTTACTTTAAACAACAGTAAAGGTCCAAAAGATATGTAGGAGAGAAATTCCGTAGATAGTCAGAAGTAAACAACCGGACTGTTAGAACGTCGGCGTGCGTTTGATTGAACGGTCCTAAATTAGCTAGCTAGGTGTGGTAGATTAAACCTTAGGTGACCTGCGTAGATGTGGGCAAGCTCCTGTGTTTTTGGTGTCCCACCCTGTCTGCGCACGGTACTTTGTAAAAGAGAGAAGACTGGAGATAAGGTAGGGATAAAATACTTTGGTGGTGAATAAGGAGAGTCGTCCGTGACTCTGTCCCGTTCTCACTAAGGTTAATCTAGAAAGTTCTGAGGTCTTAGACCATCCTTAAAACATAGCCCAAAGAGGGAAGAACTGTTTCTCCCATTTCGAATTCCATTAAAGTAAATAGGTCGTAAGAAATTCTTAGATAGTCAGTCAGGGAACAAAAGATCCTGTATGGGGTAAAAATGTAGCTAGCTCGATATGCGGAGTCTCGATTTATGATAGGATTATTTGGGGAAGGGAGATTAGGCGGCTTCATTGTTTTCCATAAAGATAATCTGCGCATTTTTGATGTTTGCCATGTAAAGGCGACCCGGGATTTTGTATCAATTTTGTATGTGAATTTATAATATTGCGTAATTTGCGCCTGTTGTATTGGATGATTTGTACACTTTTCTAGAAAAATGAGTCTAATAAACTATTTATAGAAAAGTGATCCCACGAAATTGACTCCGTCACTCGACCGAATGGTTTTCGTTGTTACATGAGTCGTCACTTCTTCTCACTGATTTAGCCTTTATGAAGATAAGCTAACCCGGTAATTTTAGGTGAGAGAGGATAAATTTAGCATACCAGCAGATTATAGTTGCACGCACTAGGGAAACGAACACAACGCGAGGCAAATTTAGACTCAGAAAAGAGTAAACGAGGAGCGCATGCACCAGACAATGAATCTGCAGAGCTAAATAAAAGACACACATTTTATTTATTATCTACAACTTTCACGGTTTTCCGCCGGGTGGTCAAACAGACAATCAACACAATAGGAAAACTGCTACAGTATTAAAGGGGCAAGGAAATGCATTTAGCATCTTGTTACAACTACATTATGAATTACATTCTGCAGTGTGTATAAGATTTTCTAATTGTATAATTGAAACTACTACATGTATTAATAAAGCAGAAGAAACTGTACAACATTCAGAGAAAAACTGTGGACAAATTATCTAGAACAAGACATAATCAAGCTAACTGCAAAAATTTCAGTAAACATAAAAAGTAAAAACTGGCGGACAGCAACAATGGAATATGAAAAAGTTCTGACGATAACAACCAAAAATCTTGTCTTTAGGGAAATTAAAAAATTGTTTCTTATTCGCATGGGTTTTTTTTATGGACCTTAATTATGTGACTAAATGTGAGCAAATCCAAAAACAACAAAGTCTTTCTACTGGGAGATTCAGCAAATTATTATGCAAAATAAAACTGCGAAAGTAAATTAACGGCTACTGAGTTGTTGTTAATTTGTCACGGGCAAGTGCTGTCAAAACACATGCTGCGGCAATAATCAAAGCAGCATACAGAAAAGAAACTTTTACTAAAAGCTGTTTGTATATACCCAAGGTTATCTCAAACGACTTTTACTAAACGCTGTTTGTAACCAAGGTTATCTTTCTAATCAGTTAAGTACAACTCTGAAACCAATATATGGAAACTCGTCACATTTCAAAAGAAATCAGATTTCATCAGTCTCTATCAGTCTGCTAATTACAAAATTGAAAGAAAAATGTAAATTAAACTGTTCATTCTAGGCTAAGCTGACTTTTTATTCTAGGTAACTCAGTTTTAAGACAACAACTTACAAACGCCTGAGAGGAATCAATTTCTCTGATATAGTCCCTGTTTAGTGGAGAAAAGAGGATTATTTCACGGTTGACTAAAATACTTGCAGTAAGATTATGGTTCAAACAATGAAACAATGTTTTTACTTGAAGGAGTATGCTGACACTGCACTGCAACTTTTGACAGTACCATTCGACACTTCTACTACATCGTACATACTGGGTTCTGTTTGGCATTTAAGTGTGCGGGAAATGTATCATTTTCTTAGGAAATGAAAGTCTCAAGAAACAGTTTTGTCGAGACCAAGAGGTGAAATTGTCAGTAAATGCATCATATAAGTGAATGAAAAAGAGATGTGCTGCTGAAAACACTCAAAGTCAGAGAATACCAAGTCAGGATGACAGTTTATAGACAGACAGATTTATATTCTTTTTAAAGGATTGGACCTGTGTTAACATCCAGAAGATTATAGTCATTGGTTTTGAGGAGATTACTTTTTTATTACCATTCTATGGGGAGACAAGGTTCCTTTGCATATAGGTAAATTGAGACTAAAATATGCAGAAAAATGAATTCTTCATTTTGAAAAACAGGCCAGACAATCATTATTGTACATATACAGTAAACAGCTTGACTGAGGGTACTCAGCTGGTGAAAGCAAACAGGTCCCATCACTTTAAAAATGAGTAGATTGCGGGGTAAAAACGGTTACATGTCAAAACCCACTCGTGCATAAAACATGAGTGTATTTGGGAGTTTCAGCCCGTAAACGCAAAAGAAGAAGAAAATGAATAGAAAAACAAAACAATGATCAAATACACTCAGAAATAAATATAGCTGTGCAGGAAAGACACATCAAAATGTCAAATTCTGTGAAAACATTTAAAATCAAAACTAACATTCATTTGAAAAAGTACTCGGGGATTTTCAAAAGTGCTGCTGTTCATAACCCCGGTTTGAAAAGTAGAAAACATCACGCTACAGTAGTACTTATCAGGGTCAAATACAGCAGCACACAAGAGGACATCGAATTTAAGAAAAAGCTGAGGTTCAAACCGTACATCTAACCTCACCAACGGCGTGCACGGTCATCTCTTCTGTTCGGCCCAGTGATTAAACAGACGTTTGATTATAATTCGGGAGGAAGAAATCTGAGAGTGCGAGGAAGATACTACCTTCTTGTCCCAGAGAAAACACCATTTGAAACAAACGTTTACTCATTTTCTCACTCAAGGCTCAGAAATGAAGTAAGATTACATGAACTTCAAAGCTCTTGATCACGAATGGTACAACTGTCAAGAAAGAAAAAAATGGCACACACTTTTGTTCATGCATACTATCATACAGGTGTTGTCTCAACTAGCCTGTCAGCGATGTGCTTGTGAAATCAGTTTGCTGGTGCATAATTAAATGACCACAACTGCATGCAGTACAGATGATACAAATTTCATGATATGTGGAAACAGCAACCTATCAGCCACAGCCACACTTTAAAGACACCTCCTGCTATAAACAGTATTTAGTACAGCAGTACCTGCAATGTGTGGACACTCCCATGAGAGGACACCTCCCTTCAAAGGACACCTTCTCTTGTCCCTTTTTATAATATATCTCTTCTAAAGTATACCTGTCATGAAAGGCCACCTGCAATGTAGGGACACTTTGGGCTGGTCCCAAGGGTGTCCTTTCATGGCAGGTACCACTGTACATCACTTATCACAGTGGCACCCCCCTGTTAAGACCGCCAATTTAAGACTTCCTCTTTTGTAGGACCTGACTTTTTCAGATGTTCTGTTCATAATCTTTGTAAGTTAAGACCGGGTCATTTTCTCCCATTTTTGTTTAGGTCTTAAAGAGGGAGACGGTGGGGGGAGGGGGGTGGGGGAGGGGGGTTGGGGGTTCCACTGTTATCTGCAAACCGTGCATATTTTAAGTTCATGTATGTGCATATTTCGCTAATTGTTTCATGTCAGCAAAATTGTCATGTCCCGTACTTCAAAATATCTTAACACCAGTGTTGATCACCCATGCACAATTTCATCACCGCAAATTTCATGCACTTGCATGTGTCTCATCAAATGTCGCTCCAAACATTCTTAACATGACTGTGAAACACACATATTATACAAACTTGCTGTATACAGTTTCATAGTTCCAAATGACGAAAAAAACACACACACAGTTTCTTACCTTTTGTGAGATTGTTTGGACATGAACCGGTCAAGAACATCATCGGGGTCATACAGAGACATGTCATCCCCTGGGGAAAGTAAACACAATACACAAACATTTGAAAAGATAGGTAATGTATTTTAAATCCGTTCACCAATTCAATTGTCGCAACAAGTGTGACAATATTGTAATCAAAGTAAGGTCAACGTTCTTTACAAAATAGGCATACAAACATTTAAAGTGTTCACGCTCACATACACACAATTACACCCACACAATGACACACACTCACAGTGACACACACACAGTGACACACACACACACACAGTGACACACACACACCACAATGACACACATACACACATACAAATGACACACACACAAATACACAGAAAAGAAAGAGAGAAAAGTGTTCCTCTCCATGTAACTCACCTTGCAGTTCACGAAGTTTCTTGAGTCGGTCTTCATTTTTCTTGGACAGACGGTCAATATTCAGGCTGGTAGTGGAGCCAAAGGGATCCGCATTTGTACGTCTGCTGGTTAGCTGCAGAAAACAAAGTTGATAAATATTACTTTGAGAACATAAAAAAAGGCAAGCTGATGTCATTATTATATCTAGAGATTGGATTTGTACACAGATCTGTGCAAATAGGCTTGCTCTGTCCTCTGGGGGAAGGGGGGGGGGGGGGGGGGGGGCTGGGGGAATGCCCAACAGTAAGCTTTTTCCTTTGTACTCTAGTCCCATCCATGAATAATATCTGGAAAAACATTTGAACTGCCGGAAAACAAAACCATGCAAAGAGATTCCAATCTGACAATTAACAACTCTGAACCTACCCTGGGACTGGAATCTCTTCTGGCTGCAGGGATCCTAGGACTCGGGTCTTGCCTTGCTCGCCGACGAGATCGCGCAGATTCATTTCGGTTGCGACTAACGCCTGGAATGTCGTCAAAGTCATCTGGGAAGTAATTGATGCTTTCCACATCTGTGATAAAAAAGACCAATCAGCATGCTTCCCATTTGACCATTTGACAATTCCCTACATCAGTAGCTGGATCATCTTCAGCATGTCAGATAGACACAACAGAAATGCATAAAAGCGCTAAGTGACTATCAGATCATTTCATTAAACTCTGCAAGAATGAATGTGTTCATAATAGCTTTAAAATCAATCTTCTCATTTGATTTCAGTTCTATACATTTTGACTGAATGTCATGCTTTATAAAGATCAAAATGACGTACTGCTTAATCGCAGCAACTGCAAGAATTAGTACCAGATTTGAGCTTGATATGAAAAGTGGGAAACTCAAAATCAATGAAAGACACATTACTTTGCAGCTTAATTAGAAGCACTGCAGGCATGGAAGTATATATAAGGCAATTAACAAGCAATCATACATAAACATGTAACTACACATACATGCACTCAGCTGGATGACATGTGATATGATACAAGATTAGTTGCTACACCAGTTGCAACCTTATACACTCCCATTAACATCTGAAGAGCAAAAAGTCATTTAACAAAATATAAATTGCTTTTCTCCATAATTAATATTCAAACTCAAATTCAAAAGCAGACAACACATAAACACCACAACTTGGACACACATGCAGTTAGGTGGGGAAACTAAAATGCTGCTGTACCTTTAACTCATGCATGTCAATTGTATAAAATTAATGTGGACTCTACCCTCTCCCTTGAGAGTAACCAAGGTCTACAAGAGCAAAGGAGACTCAAATGCAGCCACCTTAGTTTATAGTCAGCTGATAATTACACGTCTCAGATCTGAGATACACTGTACGTAACCTTACTGCTGGGTTCCCAGGGAATGAGAATCTGACATTACGCGGAACCATCAGTATAAGAACCGTATTACTCATGACACTTTTAATAAACATTGGAAGACTTTAAGCCCCAAGACTTGGCATGTTTATCAAAAGCATAGTGATACGGTTTGCACTGAGAGCTCCGTGCCTGATAAATTTCTTGTTCCCTTGAAACACAGCAGTAAGGTTGATAGTTGCCTGTAAGACCCTACACTACTGCCTTTATGTCTCACTACACTTCCCAGGCATTGCATGGCATGCATGTGTGGGAAGCAAAGGTAGAGAGAGCATTGATACACTGTCAAAGCCACACTCAAATATAGACTCAGGCTCAAGACTCAAAGATTATAATGTCCTTATAACAAGAAGGGCAAAGCCCATACGACTCACATGCTTGACCTTGACCTTTACATGACCTTGACCTTCAGGGTCAAGGTCAAATAACTAAACCTAGCAATGACATCATACACTAAGAACTGCTTTACACATTTTTCCTACCAAAATACATGTGACCTTGACCCAAGGTCAAGGTCATCCAAGGTCATGCAACACAAAGCTGTTAATTCAAGACATAGGAAGTACAATGGTGCTTATTGGCTCTTTCTACCATGAGATATGGTCACTTTTTAGTGGTTCACTACCTTATTTTGGTCACATTTCATAAGGGTCAAAGTGACCTTGACCTTGATCATATGTGACCAAATGTGTCTCATGATGAAAGCATAACATGTGCCCCACATAGTTTTTAAGTTTGAAACAGTTATCTTCCATAGTTCAGGGTCAAGGTCACTTCAAAATATGTATACAATCCAACTTTGAAGAGCTCCTGTGACCTTGACCTTGAAGCAAGGTAAACCAAACTGGTATCAAAAGATGGGGCTTACTTTGCCCTATATATCATATATAGGTGAGGTATTGAATCTCAAAAACTTCAGAGAAAATGTGAAAAATGTGAAAAATAGCTGTTTTTTAGACAACATTTATGGCCCCTGCGACCTTGACCTTGAAGCAAGGTCAAGATGCTATGTATGTTTTTTGGGGCCTTGTCATCATACACCATCTTGCCAAATTGGGTGCTGATAGACTGAATAGTGTCCAAGAAATATCCAACGTTAAAGTTTTCCGGCCAGACGGCCGGACGGACGGACGACTCGGGTGAGTACATAGACTCACTTTTGCTTCGCATGTGAGTCAAAAATCAAGGAAAATTGCCTCGCAGTGTCAGGCAGTTTAAAACATAAACAACATCTCAATCACTAACAGTTTAAAATTCCACTAAAAAGGTCCATAACATTCTTTGCAATCACTCATGGATACAGGCACCCACATTTAGTTGCTATATATGGGAAGGAATCGGAGAAACATATTTTGTCAGAGGAATTCACAAAGAAGAAAACAATGTTCTACCTTCTGCTTCTGAGTCTTAAAATCATTCTCATTAAGAAAATTTGCATGAGCAAGAAAACCGCCAGAGCAGATCGTGCTCATCACTGAATCACTAGTCTGAAAGTTCCAAACTTCACTCCTTGAAAATTGAATATTATGAACTATTTTCATACCACAAACACGCTCACAAAGACGGGTAGACAGACACACACACGCACAGACTGAATAACATCTGGGATACCAGTGCAGAAAGCCAGGGGTGCAACTCAAGGGGGAAATTGGAAGCAAGATCAAGCAACAACAAATTACAAAACGGCAGAGTAAAATGAGAAGCAACAGCATTCCAAGCAAAAGACGAATTCCAAAAATAACTCTGTCGGGTTTGTATGGGTTGTGGGAGAGTGACTAAGGATGGACCAATCACTAGCGGAGAGGTCTGCCGGAAACATATTGTGCTCCAGTCCACGTGTTTCCGACAGACCCCTCACTAGTGATTGGTCCATCGTTTGTTTGTGGGAGGTTTAGCAAGAAAAGGTGCACTCTTCCACAACACATACAATCCCAAAGGAGTTATTTCAACATCGTCTATTCTATTCAGTGTTTCAATCTTAAAAATGAAATGAAATGAAAGAATACAAAAGAAAGGTATAACAAATTTCTCTTCAAATAGGCATGGTGCTAAAGTGAAACTGCAGCGTGTGGACAACTGACCTACGAAGGCACTGTCAGAGTGCAACTGCTGCGGTGTTCGAGTATGAGCAGAACGTGGTGGGACCGGGGCCTTGGGGTAACCCGTATCGTACTCTCCTGTGTAACGCACACACATACACATGTCAACGCTTTCAACACTCACTATGGAGAATTAATACACGGGGTTAAAAGCTGTAGCTAGTCAATGAGTTTTAGATTTTAAACATCTGCAGAAAAAAGGCCAACAGAATACACAGAAAAATATGATATATAGTACATGCGGCGATGCCATATGCCAACTCTGCAGGTACGCGAACCCTTCTTTTAATTCAAAACTCAGCCCCAAATCTGAGATAATCAGTTCTTAAAAGAGATGGCGTCTTGATATTGAGCTAACATTAGAGTTGTTTTCAACAGAAAATCTGAGAAGCCCAGTCTTAAAATGGGGAAGTCCAAAAATCAGGGGGCACTGGTCAAATAGACGGTGGTTTTTTACTTTATTCATAAGTTGTTAGTGCCATCATACAATTCTTTGTATAGCCATATTACACTGAAGAAACCATTACAACACATCAAGCATCAACTTGTCAAAAATGTACTTTTCAAAGTTATTTTATGCTTCAAAATCTGACCATTGAGGCCAAAAACAACATTAACAAGTTTAACAACTAGGTTAAAACAGTTGTGCATGGTCTCTTTTGAAATCATCTATGACTGGCTGATTTCATCAATGATCTGAAGGCCTGGCACAAGTGGCAGAGTAGCAGACTGGCCGTTAGACAATTGTACACAAGGTGTAAATGATCAGGGAAAAAGAGACCATCAATTTAAAAAAGCAAATCAGATTACATATTGTGCAGTACCTAAAAGTAAATCAGAATATCAACACAAATTCTTTTGATTTTAGTTGTTTAGTTTTTTGTTTTACATAGAATCCCCACCCAAAAAATGATTCTTGCAAGTGAGAATAGATGCACCTGCATGAGATATATTTCACAAATCAAAATGACTGGCTCTGTATTTGTTGGAATGTTATTACTTCATAAAGAAGTACTGCACTGCAGCAAAGACCCCCCCCCCCCCCCCCCCCCCATTTTTCTACCAGAAAACTTAATAATGTTAATATTAACACTGAATACAACGTAACATTTCCTGCTGAAAACTTGATCACACTTTGTCACAACAGATTTGAGTAAACATTCCTATTTTCATTAAAGTCTAACATAACAAAGGTCACAAAAAAGAACAGGCACGAAAAGAAAAATAAAAAAGACAAAGAAAACATTGAGACAACATCAAAACAGACTCAGTACCTCCCCTGGATTTTCCTTTAACTTCGTTTGCAAAGAGAGAAAAATCATTCTGTCATAAGACTCAGCAGAGAATGCAGAGAATGAAAGAATCAAGTCAAGACAGACAGTTCTACAAACCCCACCACCTTTTGCTACTCAGAACAGACATAATATTGTTGCACACAGTCTTTATCTACACAGCCGATCATCACTAAAACTAACACAGACAGAATATTAGAATGACAGAGAACAGTGCGAACAATATTCCCTTTCCTCGCATTCGAGTGAACTTGAGAAAACTATTAAATGTCATACTAAAAAATACATGGACTCTCCCCTCCCTACCCACACACACACACTTAAATTGACAGTTGATGAAAGAAAGAATGAAACCAAGAAACCATTTGTCGACTCAAACAAACACAAAATAATTATAAGCTTTATCCTACATACGTGAGAGAGACACTCGTGAGATAATAATCGTTCAAATCACACGTGTGTGTATCATGTAAATGAGGCAGGGATGTTGCTACAAATTCATACCTATAGGACAAATGTCCTGAGTTCTTCAGCATCAATAGGACATTTGACCGCTTTCAGAAAGTGTAATAGGACATTATGAATTTGCGCCAAACAGCTTATAACACATTCCATGGAATTGTTCCAAAGTCATGCGCCCACACACACACACACACACGCACACACACACACACACACCCACGCGCGCGCGCTGTAGAACACACACATAATATAGTAAATACATCAACACAGTGTGCGTATAATGTTGTATTTGTTAACCACAAAAAAGAAACCAACATGAACAACTTCAGAGCTCTTACTTTGATTACAAACTGCATGATTTGGATAAAAGTTGAAAAACAAAATGATCGGTTTGATCTAATGCTGATCTTTTGCAGGCTTTAGTTTTTTTTTTCAGCGGCATAATTCAGTGCTTCGTCTCGTATCGAAAAAACAAGAAGAGCAAACGCTCGATCGAGTCACTTTCACAGTTCTGAATATTATATGAGGCATCAGATGGACAGGAAGAAATTGCTATTCACAACACAATACAGATGTAAATAATTTGATGTAAAGAATAATCCTATAAAGTTTGAATCAAATCCGATGAATAGTTTCAGAGATATGATATTTCAATTTTTTTCCTTCAAGACATACCTGTGACCTTGAAAAAGGTCAAAGGTCACCAAAGCAGACGTCAAAGTGTAGAGGTCACTGGGAGTCACGTTCACATAAAATTTGAGCCCGGTCACTTTTATAGTTTCCGAGAAAAGCCCAACGTTAAGTTGTGTGTTGCCGAACAGAAAAGGCTAGTTATCTCCCTTGTTTTTCTGATAACGTTCGTAAAAGGCTACAGATGTAAATACTTTGATGTAAAGAATAATCCTACAAAGTTTCAATCACATCCGATGAACTTTGTCAAAGATATAAAATGTCTAATTTTTCCTTTGACGCTGACCTGTGACCTTGAAAAAGGTCAAAGGTCAACGAAACCATCGTTAAAGTGTAGAGGTCATTGGAGGTCACGACTAAACAAAATATGAGCCGGATCGCTTTGATAGTTTCCGAGAAAAGTCCAACGTTAAGGTGGTGTCTACGGCCGGCCGGCCGGACGGCCGGCCGGACAGACTAACACTGACCGATTACATAGAGTCACTTTTTCTCAAGTGACTCAAAAAGCAGACGACAAATGTAGTCAGTTGGAGTTGTCTCCCGTACTCCTGTAGCATGCACTGATCTAAAAATAATCCACTATTTTTAGATCAGTGCGCTGCACCGAGACGGTTATACCCAAACGGCGCATACCGCAAACGGTTCGGGAATTCCCGACAAAAGAAAGGATCCGTGTCAGCTGAACACGAGAGCGTTCGGTCTTTTAGAAGATTTGTATCTTGAAATGAAAATTAACGAATATCGCGCTGTCCGAAGGAATGGAGTACATATCGGACAATGACCACGCTCAGGCTAAAACGATAGGACATCTGACCGACATGCGGCAATGTGAATCGGACATTTGGGGATTTTCATCGTTATATGTCCGATGTCCGACGCCTAACGACATCCCAGATGAGGTCATGTCAAGCAAGTCTGGCAGGGACCTGTTTTTCCACTGCTTATGATGCCAAAGTCACCGAGACAAACGTCATTATAGAAGAAAAAAAATTGCGCTCGCTAATTACCCCAGATGAATTTTTAGAACTAACACGTCACGCCACACTTTCAGAGTGACGTTTCTTTACTTTGACGTAATAGATTGCACGAGGCTTTAGAAGAGATCGAGGTTCCAAAACAAGCGTCTTCAATTTAGCTGCCTCGACTGCAGGACATTTTTAGTAAAATACACGTAAGTACAGTATGTAGGATAAACAGAATACTACATGGCTTGCTGTATCGTACTAGATTTACATTCGTTGCTTTTTCAAATAGTGAACAGCTCGCTTTCGCTCGCAGTTCAATATTTAAAAAAACAACTCGTGTAAATCTGGTACGACACAGCAAGCCATGTAGTATTCTCTATATACCAAACCCCCTCACCCTAGATCTCTTTCATAGCCTTTTATTGAGATGAAGAACATCTACAACCAAATATAACCCCATATTTGCCCTATGTGGCAATTCATTATTTGCACAACAACAATCAAATCCCACCATTGCCCTAAGCGGCAAATGCCTAATCAGAGAGAAATGCTTCAACCAGCAGTCATCAAACCTCCAAGCAGCTGTGCAAGAGATGTAGGCACTTGCGGCCAAACAAATGACCTTGACCTCAATATTCTGAATAAGGCTGAAATTCAGGGTGAAATCATTTTATTCCAGATTTAAGAGAACATGAGTAAGCCTGCAGCCAGTATAGTATGTGACTCGGGTTTCTTTTTTTTTCTTTCTTTTAATGCAGAATTTCTTAAAAATGGCTATCCCAGAACACTTCAGTACACTAGTTGAGGAGTTTCTAATAGATAATTACACTCAGGTCCTTGTTCCCAATCTGAAGGTGTGAATCTTAAACCATTTTACTCTCGTTCCATTCATTACCGCAACATGAACAAGAAAATGTTTATAACCTAACGTTTCTGGTAACATTCCCATTGTTAGTCTTACTGGGTGACTTACTTTGTTCTCGTAGAGAGCGCAGGTTTTGCTCTTGTTGCAGTAGCAACGCTGCTTGCTGAGCCTCCAGGGTGTCTGAGCTGCCTGGCTGCTCGGGGAACAACCTCAGGAACTCCTTGCGAGAATCAGTGTTACCTGAATGGGCAGAAACATATGCTTGGTACCAGATATTTACATGGCAAACAGCTTAATTTTACTGTGATACATTGATAGTTTCTAATGAACACATGAGTGTTACGACATCTATCAGCAAAAGCAAACAGATTGCATCTGTAAGTTTTACTCAGACCACCAACTGTTATAATTCAGCAAGGACCTAATTTTTAACCACAATCAACTACTGCAAGACATTTAATGCATGCCCTAAGCATATCCTCAATCAAATGCCTCTCAATAAGAAATTAACCAGCTATCCCACAAATGCAGTTAAAGGTTTAAAGTCGATTTTGTCCATGAGATTAAACCAACTTCAGCAAGCTTGGGATAAGCTTTCAAGGAGCGTGTAAATGTACCCCTTTGACAGCTCACACAGCAGAAGCAAGCAGATAACGTCATAATGTATAACCTTTGTGCTTGAGAGATGTGAACTCATCCATAGCCATGGGGTTGGGACGGTCACCAGGAGTGCGACGAACTTGTACTGCATTGCCCTGCAGTGCCGTCTCAAACACATCTATCTCGGGTCTCCTGGAAATACAACAATATGATCCTACAATACAGTGGAACCCCTCTTTTTAGATCTAAAAAAAATCTGGAAAAATCAGGTCTTAAGCAGGAGGGAGTCTTAAAATTGGGATATATTTACAGTCACGTTATGTACAGAAGATCTGAAAAATCAAGGTCTTAAAAGGGAGTGAGTCTTAAATTGGGGGGGGGGGGGGGGTTAAAAGGGAGGCTCCACTGTAATGTGAACATATTCCCTTCATCAGTGCACATAAAATTCTGACAGATGAATTATTTAAAACAATATAACAAAACTGCACTATCCAACATCCATCCTGCTGAAATTCCAGCATAATAGCAATACAGTGGAACGTACTCCCCCTTTACAATCATCCAGTTCAAGAATTCTTCCTTCAACTCATTAGACGCTAGTTTCTCAGATTTTCGGTTCGTCACATTTATGAATTTTAAAAAGGCATGGGAATTCCAAAATATGAAAAACTCTGAAAATAGGCCGAGGTCCGGCGGGGTACAGGGGCAGAGCCCCGTTGGGGGGGCCAGGGCGGCAAATCCCCCCGGAAGGAAAACGAATTTTAGCATTTTAGACCAATATTTTGATAGTTCTCGTGTAAGCAAATAATGGAAAGAGAGACAATAGTATACGTAGAGGTTACATGCCGAGTCTCAGTGATTATTAAAAATAATGGTCGAAGTTAGCGGATCATGAAAAATGCCAGCAACAGCGAGCTTTTTCATGACCGCGGACTGAGACCATTATTTTTAATAATCACTGAGATGAGGTATGTAACCTCTTTATTCCTCCTTTCTTCAGTTATTCAAAGAAAAGAGGAGTTTTTGTGCGTAAGTTTGATCGAATTCGATTCACTCAACCAGTCTACCTGCGCAGGCGATTGAATAATGCGCGGTTGTATAGTTCAGGGAAAATCATTCTTTATTTGTTCTTTATTTGGTGTTTAACGTCGTTTTCAACCACGAAGGTTTTATCGCGACGGGGAAAGGGGGGAGATGGGATAGAGCCACTTGTCAATTGTTTCTTGTTCACAAAAGCACAAATCAAAATTTTGCTCCAGGGGCTGGGAAAATCATTCAATTCTGTCAACACTTCTTGTCAGTTTCCCTGTTTTGGACTAAAATCAAGTACACAGTTATGTTGTTATTCTGCTGTGGCGGTAAAGGCAGATAGTGTGTGTTCTCTTCATGTTTTGGTATCGCTTAGAAAATGTTCTTTCTTCGAATGGGACTAGCAGACGAACTTTTGCACCCGTGTTCCAACGTTAAAAACTCTATGAAGTTCAGTTTTCAGGGCCAAAATATTGTATGAAACCGCTGTATGTTCTTTAAATTGATGAGATGTGTGCACTTGGTTGCGTGTGATCTGTTTATGAAATGAAATATTGTCGAAAACTAACCGTCGGATTGCAGTCTTTTGTCCAAGCAACTCAGTTCAGAAAATTTGGAAGGGGAACTACTCTTATCGCTAGACAGAGTACGAGAGTTACTTGCCTTGGAAGTTTGCTTGCACTCATAAGAGATCTAAAGCGAGTTTCTCTGCACTGATCGTTAGATTTGGATTTAGAAAACAACCAAACTCATGGATTTTATATGGAGATTAATGTGTTCAAGCCTGTAGTTGCTAGTTTAAATGCAGTATGTTTGTATTGTTTGGTCTAGAGATGCATATTTCGTACATTAGAGCGTTCGGAACTTTTCAATCGCTAAAGTAGTTCCCTCAAAGTCTAACTCATCAACCTGTGAGCTATCGAGGATTCAGGCCCGTGATTTTGGTTGTTGGGTAAGTTATCAACAAATAACTAACCCTACACGATTACAGAGAGAAAGAAGCAGAGGGGGGAATAAATATAATTTAATTGCCCTTTTTTTTGCCGCGGACAATATTTTTATTTTCGCGGACAAGTTTGCTTTCTTTGTTATCAAAAATTGAGCGCCATGCAATGTTGAACTGAAGTAATGACCATCAACTGTTCTCGCCACTGATGCTCATTACTTCCTACACACGGCAAAGACATTATGTTTCACGCTCACAGCAATACTCACACAACAGGGGCTGGTGGTGGTCTCTGTACCAGGCGTGGATCAAACACATCTGGATCATTCTGAAAGAAGAACAGGTTCTCTTGTATTAATATATCCAATCTCCTAACTAGCTAACAGCAGTCAAGGTGGCTGGCATAAAGGACTGAAGCACATTCTTTGTCATTATTTCCCGTTTGAACTTTAGGGAAGTAGTTTGACAATTAATGCAGAAGTAACAAAGATCCCTGTCAATTAGTTCTACTATAAAGAGGAGCCCTAATATATGCATATTACATTCACACAGCAAAAGAAATATCAACTTAAATCGCACACAGAAGGAGAAAGCTCAGTTGACAATTGTCATAATGTTCAGTTGTACACTTCATTCACAATCACCACTGAAACCTCACAACTTCAAAGTTCACAAGTACCCGATGCCTCTGACACCCTAGCTATTCTCATTGAGTGTGTTTGCTTGGATAGAGCTGTTTTCTTCCTTGAACTCATACCTTTTCATTTTTCAGCATGGTCTCCACCCTCTGGCGTTCATTTTGCAGCTGCTGTCTCATGGCAGCCAGTTGGTTCAGCACGTCTGCACCTGCAATGTCCGTCAAAATACGTTGTCAGCCATGCTGTCATCTCTTCACAAGTACATGCAACAGGTAAGTGTCATTAAAAATAACATCATGTAGTTACATTTTAAAATGATCTTTTAACTCATTCACTTTCATCTCATTATACAGTATTTAAAGAAAAATATTTTTAAAGCATTTAACACCTTCGAAGGAAATAATTGGAAAACATGTTTCATGTCTCCAACAGTCGCTTTTCAAATTATCAACATCAGTTAAAGACACTCAGCATTGTGAGGTGAATTCCATGTACTTGATCACAAATGGTGCACAAACAAGAAAAAAAGTTAGCTAAATTTCAAATTTCAGTTTATTCTACTTACTTCCAGCTCGAGGAACAGGAGCAGGCTCGTGATTGGAAGTGGACTGAAAAATAGAATGATTTCATGATCACATGAGCAATGCTGTTCATTTTCAAGGTTCTAAACTTCCACACTCTGTTAACTATACTTCTTCAAAAGCCAAAAATAAATAGAAGATATAACACTGTCTTGCTAGAAACACACACACACACACACACACACACACACACACACACACACACACACACACACACACACACACACACACACACACACAAACCATGCCATGAAAGGGTGAGCAGAAAGAAAGATTAAACTGACCGGTTCATCATCAAGGTTCAGATCACGATGCCTGCGGGCTGCCGGCACAGGCGGTGAGCTTCCTCGCCGTGCTCCCTGCCCACATTCAAACACAACCATCAACATTGCACATTTTGCCCACCTCCTTTACTAAGAGAGGATGAAAAGTAAGTAAACTAATAAAGAAATGACACATTTCTCCAACTCACACTGGCATAAATAAAAGTTACCAACAGAATGACCTAAAATAGACCCCCTGATTAAGACTGCTCCCTGCATTCAAGACCTTAAACTCAATACATCCATTTCAAGACTCCTTTTATCATAAGACCTGGGTTTTTTATATTTATTATTTGCATTCCATATTTCACGCCGTATCAATGCGTTTGATATTTACATACGCTTGTGACACAAAAGTGTCTACTGTAATCTTTTGCCATTGAGTGCATAAATGGCATCATAATTATTGTCTTGCAGAGGACAGACTTATCACAGTGTCCTGCCGAAACAAGAGGAAACGGTTCATCAACTTCATGCATTTATTATCCTTACAACGCAAAGCCATTAATCCTCCCCTTTCCCGAAACCATGCTTGTACGTGAGTGTAAGACAGTATTATCTATCACATCACTATGATGTATTATCTTACAAAGGTACAAATATAGTCAAGCCAAGGTTGACTCAAAACAAATATTCACTACCAACAATTGTTCTCTCTCTCTCTCTCTCTCTCTCTCTCTCTCTCTCTCTCTCTCTCTCTCTCTCTCTCTCTCTCTCTCTCTCTCTCTCTCTCTCTCTCTCTCTCTCTCTCTCTCTCTCTCTCTCTAGTCAAGCCAAGGTTGACTCAAAACAAATATTCACTACCAACAATTGTTCTCTCTCTCTCTCTCTCTCTCTCTCTCTCTCTCTCTCTCTCTCTCTCTCTCTCATTGCATGGAAGAAACTCTTGAAAGGGATGAGTGCAAAGTGGATAACACACACACACACACACACACACACACACACATACACACACACACACACAAACACACACAAACCAGGACACTGCCACAATTAACACACAGCGTACAGCAGCAATGTGCTCACAAGAGAAAATGACCAGAAATGAGGAAAGCTCACTCTTAGTTAAGTCTGATACTGGAAAGTTTTAGTCATAGGAACACACATCTCAACAATAACTGTGGACATCAATCCTTTGCAGAAGGACACCAGGAAAATTGAAACTTGCAGTGAAATTTCTGCCATCTCTGATCTAAGAATTTGACTGGGACAGTTATAGCTTTCTTTTGAGGATTTAAACTGTGCCTTAAAAGTTGCTTGTAATAAAAACTTTTTTTTAAATCCACAAATAATACCTGCAGCTATCAAAAGTAAATATCGGACCAATACAACTAAGCTCAAATGAAAAAACGTCTGGAGGTATTAGCTGATCAAGCATTATATAATAACATGCAGAACTCTTTTTTCTGAATTTTTGTTATCATCTTTGAGTTTGTCATAATGCTACATACTGTGTAAAAGATTAATTTGGTAATGACTGAATCGTCAAGTCTAAAACACGCTGTTCACCTTATCTTCAAAGGGGTTGGGATAAAGAGAAGAAGAAGAAAATAGAGACTGATTATTTCTTTCAAGGAAAACATAACCGCACACCAAGAGAGATTTAACGCTCTTATGAAGGATTTTTAGGCATTTATTATTATTTAAGTTATTGAGACATCCCAGTGCACTAAGGGATTTATAGAGCAAATCGAGAAAATTCATTATTGAACGAAGCGCATAGCGCTGAGTTCAATAATTATTTTCGAGATTTGCTCTATAAATCCCTTAGTGCACTGGGATTGTTTCAATAACGATATTGTCAGTACCGCCATAGAAAAAAGAAGATTCCAAACGCACACTTTGCTACGCGCATTTGAATAGGCATAACTGTGTGGTCAGGTCGTGTACAGTAAGATCTACTTTTGTGTGGGCCGGTGTCTCAAGTGTGTCGTGCTTTCGTCACACGCATTTTAATTTCTGTTGGTAAATTCCAGTGTAGCGTTAAAGCTGAACAGTGATGATCTTTCAGGGAGACCTCATTTGAACTCGGAGAAAGGACTGTGCTCTTCATTATTTGCGATTCGAAACCTTCAGTCGAGCGTCGATGGATTGACTGTGCGGAGTGACTCCCCTTGAATTGACCACCCCACGAAGGACTCGACGGTTCGCACATTTTCAAAATAAATGTGGCATATATCTCGTGTTGTATCTTCACTCATCGGGGAGTCTGATACTAAATATGAACGGTAAGAATGCTCTGAACCCTACACGTATTATATCCCCATCGTTTTTTCGTTCACATTTGCCCAACATGTTAATTTGCTGAGCGGGGTTTATGTCGTCTGCTACTGCTAGGCTAGAACAATCGAACCACTGCAGTCTGCACTGTCACTGAGTCTGCACGAATAAGGCAGGCTGGTAATAAATCTTATAATTATATGGTAAGAACGTTCTGAACCCTACACGTTTTCGATTACGATTGTTCTTGCCTTGAAATAATAATTCGGAAACCATTCATTTACTGAACTGATGCAGTCGTATTTCAGTGTAGTCTGCTAGAGTCGATCGAATCAGTCTTCCAAATGCTGTGTACGTTATCGGAATAACACTTGTGTTTTCTGTTAGCCGCTGGGAATTGTATACTAACTCATCATTTGGTAATGTGGATGATAAGCTACATGCCACTAACACGGCATATTATGAGAAGAATCTATGCAAGTCGGCGAAAATGAGATGAAACACAGCGGCTTCTATTTTTAGATCAGTGCCACTGTGGCACAGGCACATGCAATCTGTCAGAAAAAAAACCCACTTCTGCTTTAATTGAGAAGCAGGGAATTTATGGTCATTTGGTATTGTGGAGAATAAAAGCTACATGTCATTAATTAATTCTGATGATGAGAGTACAGTCTCGCTTTGGCAAAGGGCGTAAGAATACGCTCTGTGGAAAAGTTAGCGCACTCCAAGAGTGCGCTAACAGATTTAAGCGCATCGCCATTAGCCAATCAACTGGTTCACATCAGTCATGTGACACCAGTACTTACTGACAATTATTATTATTATTGTGATAATTTTTATGCGCCTAATCTAGATATAGCCCTAGGCGCTTACATATTAATTTCTGCCGTTTGAAATGGAATTTTTTTTACAGACAGACAGACAAACAGACATTTTTTACACACAATATATAACGCATTCACATCGGCCAGTGAAGCTCAGTAGCCTATTAGGCGAGCGTTCACCTTTCACGGCCTTTATTCCAAGTCAAACGGGTATTTGTACACAAAACGGAGATTTTCAGTGTATTAGCAATTTGTATAGGATTTATGACACATGGTGCACACAACAAGATGGCTGCATTAGTTCTGTGGTGCAACACACACAACAACTATCACTGTACCCCTTCTTGCACCCCTTCTTCTTTTTCTCTCAGCGCGGGAATGACAGGCGATTTTCCACGTTCATTCTGCAAGCAAGGTTTCACACAAATCCTGAAGTTCACATTTCAGTCATATTCATCAATTCACTCTGTAGAAAATGTTACACACAGAGGGCGGGAGATGGAGAAATCCTCAGCACTGATCACAGGACGGACACAAAAGACAGCAAACAGCAGTAATATGCACCCAAGAGAAAGCGACGGCGAGAGGATGAAAGGTGACTCTCTTTAGTTAAGATTGATACTGGGAATTTTTAGTCAGAGCAACACACATCTCAACAATAACACAACAATCCTGTGCAGAAGATGGGGATGAATAAGTATTAGGCCAACAATAAAAATAGGTGTGGTTAAGGTAACATAGCCAAAAAAATAGGGTAAGAAGGTATAGGCAATCACTTTTTTTTTTTTAACTTTTTTTTTCTAATGTGTACAAATTAAACCTACTTGACAGGGAAATAAGTGTGCGACTCAAGCGCTTTCACTTTCATTGCGTTTTCTGCACTGGTTTTTTTTGGTTTTTTTGTTTTTTGTTGACAAATGTAATAAAAAGTTATAGGGTTGGCCCCTAAAAATAGAGTAGGTCGGGTTACCGTAACCACACCTATTTTTTTTTTAGGCCTAATACGGACGCCAGGGAATTGAAACTAATGTACAGTGGTACCTGCGATGAAAGGACACCCTTGGGACCAGCTAAAAGTGTCCCTACATTGCAGGTGGCCTGTCATGACAGGTATGTTTTGGTCAACATAATCGAGAAATGGACAACAGAAAGTGTCCTTTTAAGGGAGGTGTCCTCTCATCGGAGGGGCCACACATTGCAGGTACCACTGTAGTAAAATTTCAGCTAACTTAGTTGCACAATTATCTAAGAACTTGACTAGGACAGCTAGCTTTAAAAAAAAAAATTAGAACACAGCTTTAACAGTTACAGGAAATAGTTTTCTTTTTTTTAAATCCACAAACAATGCCAGTCATCAAAAGTAAATAAGGATAAATACAACCAACCTTATTATATATGCAAAAATATCTGGGAAGTAGGAATTGGTCAAGCATATATTAACATGCAGAACACTTTTTTTTTCCTCTAATTTTTTCCTCTGTAAGTTTAATGTCAATTGCTACGTACTGTGTGAAGAATTAATTTAGTAATCTGAATCATCAAGTATACAAGCTGTATACCTTATCTTCAAAGGGGTGGTATGTGATCAAGAGAAAAAGAAGAAAATAGAGATTGATTATTTATTTCAAGGAAAAACATAACCCTACACCAAGAGAGACGCCCCTTATGAAGGAAGGCATTTGTACACCAAACAGAGACTTTTCAGCGTATTAGCATTTATGATAAGATTTATGACACATAGTGCACACAACAAGATGGCTACATTAGATATCCGGTGCAACACACACAACAACTATCACTGTACCCCTTCTTCTTTTTTTCGCAGGGCGGGAATGACAGGAGATTTTCCACGTTCATTCTGCAAGCAAGTTTTCACACATATCCAAGTTTACATTTCTGTCATATTCATCTATTCACTCAGCGAAACATTTGACAAAGTGACTGCCAGGTACGACCATCTTCACTGTCACGCAGAAAGCATAGACAAGGAGCAGTGGAGACAAACAATGGCAGGACAATGAAGGAGAACAGATATGACAGGCAGGAAACAAGATTCACAATTAACAACACATCAAAGCATTCACTCATGCAATCACCAAATCCATAACCAATAACAAAGCAAAAGAGATTTCACTCATGCAGTCACCAAATCTGTAACCAATGACAACACAGCAAAGTACTTATTGATGCAATCACCAAATCTATAACCAATGACAATGTATCAAAGCATTAACTCATGCAATCACTAACTTTGTAACGAACAGACAGCAAGATTCACAAGCACATGTCAACCCATCAAAGCATTCACTCATGCAGTCACCAAATCTGTAACCAGTGGGATATGCTTCACACAATGACTCTTCAATAACCGAACATTACTCTTAGTTTCAGCACAAAAGCAAAGAGGGACAGCCTGTAAAACTGAAGATGAATGGAAGACACTCACTGCAAGACGAGCGTTTATCTCTGCGTCTTTCTCTCTCCTCTCATCTTCCCTTCTAGCGTCATCTGTTGCACGTCTGCGGTCCTCAGCTTCCTTCTTCCTCTCCTCTGCCAGGCGTATCAGTTCCTCGTTCTTCCTCCGTGCCTGCACAAGCAAAATATCACAATCACCAAATACACCCCTTTTAGGCTAGAAATACTACTGGTCTCTCCGTTGACGCTGTCAAAGATTTTTTCAACTAGAAGCAGTACTACCCTCTCGTTTTTGCTGTCACAAGGACTGGGTGGCCGAGTGGTAACGCACTTGCGCTCGGAAGCGAGAGGTTGCAAGTTCGACCCTGGGTCAGGGCGTTAGCAATTTTCTCCCCCCTTTTCTAACCTAGGTGGTGGGTTCAAGTGCTAGTCTTTCGGATGAGACGAAAAACCGTGGTCCCTTCGTGTACACTACATTGGGGTGTGCACGTTAAAGATCCCACGATTGACAAAAGGGTCTTTCCTGGCAAAATTGTATCGGCATAGATAAAAATGTCCACCAAAATACCCGTGTGACTTGGAATAATAGGCCGTGAAAAGTAGGATATGCGCCGAAATGGCTGCGATCTGCTGGCCGATGTGAATGCGTGATGTATTCTGTAAAAAAATTCCATCTCACACGGCATAAATAAATCCCTGCGCCTTGAATATGTGCGCGATATAAATTGCATAAAATTAAAAAAATACAAATAAAAAAATAAATCCCTGCGCTTAGAACTGTACCCACGGAATACGCGCGATATAAGCCTCATATTGATTGATTGATTGATTGATAATGAAGTGATAAAGCTGGAACAGTAATTGAACCTTTTCCTGTGACAAACAAAGCATTGACTTAGCCACAAGTTCCCCCGAACCCCACATTTAAAAATCAAATGTCAGATTAAAGTTGTCAATGGGTCAAAGGCTGTGGTTCGTTTTGTTTGTGTGTATGTGTATGTGATAGACACGAAGGTACAGACCATTTTTTACACCAGACATGACCTCAGATGACACTTCACCCAGCTCTCAATCACCAAAGATAACCAATTCCCATCAATTTCCATACCTCAAGCATATGCTTGAGTACAAATCCTACTTGTCAAACATTGTTCATATTTCAGGATATCCATTGAATTAAAAATTTTAGTAATAAATTTTCATTTGATTAATATACTTACCCAACTCACATATAGCAATTAACCCTAGTTCAGTGCTGGATACGCTGTACGCGTCCCCTTGGTAACCAAGGGAGACCACTCTAAAAAAGAGAGTGCTCTATCCCATAATGCCAGACTAACTACTAGCCTGACTTCCGTATGCGCGCGCATACGCCGCCATCTTATCATTCCTAAACGAAGCCCAACTCACTCCTTTTTTAGACCCCCATAAATCCCACAGCGGGGAGGCGGGAGGGAATAAACGATGTGAGTTGGGTAAGTATATTAATCAAATGAAAATTTATTACTAAAATTTTTAATTAAATTACATATCTTACCCAACTCACATATAGCAGATTGCTATCATAGGAGGAGGGTACTCACCATATCAATCCACAAGAACCTGCCCTGCAGCCACCAAAGAGGGCAAAGCAGAGCTGCCATCTTGACGTATGCCAGCCACCTCCCGGAGATAGAAGTTTATAAAAACGTCTTCCGATCTCCAGTATGCCGACTCCAGAACTTCTGAAAGACGACCTGATCTCAGCACTGCCAACGACGAAGCCCACGCCCTGGCCTCGTGAGTTCTGGCAGCCGTAAGGGGCAACACCATTCTGGTATCCCCTAATTGTCTTTGCCACCAGATATAAGCGTTCCGAATGGTAGACGAAACCCATTTGGTTAGCGTAACTTTCGAAATGTCCTTCCCCCGAGCCGTATTGAGTGATATAAAGAGCAGTTTCTGAGACATAGAGCGAATAGGCTGAGTCCGGGACAGGTAGCTGCTGAGTGCTCGTACAGGGCAGTTAAAAACATCCTCATCTCCCGGGGCCAGGATTGTGCTCAAAGGGGGAATACGGATAAGCGGGGATGGTTGACCTGGTTTTTGGTTCTTAGCCAAGAAACTAGGCCTGAACCTAAGAGAAAAAGAACCGTCTTTCTCCCGGGAGATATCATTTGCCATTCCCGACAACGCGTGCACCTCGCTACCACGTCTAGCCGTAGCGAGTAAGACCAAGAAAAGAGTTTTATGAGTTACATTTGCCAGACTGGCTAAATGGATAGGCTCAAAGTCCTCTGACGCAAGAAAACGTAACACCAAAAAAACATCCCACGCCGGGAGCTTTGTTTTGTCACGAGCCACCTTAAGGGAAGCGCCCTTAATAACGCCGGAGATAACCCCCGACAAGTTAACTTTGTGACCAAGTTGCCTGAGAGTAGAGGCAATTGCCGACCTTCTAACCTTCAACGAAGAGGGAGAACCCCCTTGATCAGCTAGCCACGCCAAGTGATTCGCTAACTGCATAGACCTAGGCGCCAGAGGATTCACATTATTCTCAAGACACCACTTCGACCACGAAGACCAATGCGAAGCGTAAACAGAGTTGGTCGACTCTCTGTGAGCGTTTTGAACCAGCTTCAGAGTAGACACAGAGGCCCCTGCCCTAAGCAGAGTGTCTCTGATAACACCCACCCGTGAAGTTGCAGCATTTGCGGGTTTACGTGATGAATGCCTGACCGAGGCTGCAGAAGTTCGCCCTTCCTTAGAGCGAGCGGGATGGGAGGACGAACGGCCAGACGTACCAGATCCGGATACCAGTGCTGGCTGGGCCAGAGAGGCGCAACCAGCACTAGCGCTGGCCTTTCGAGGTCTGCTTTCCTTATTACCCTGCCCAGAATGCAGAAAGGAGGAAACGCGTAAGCCACCAGATTCGTCCAGTCCATCTCGAGTGCGTCCACCGCCCAGGCTTGGGGGTCCGGGAACGGAGACACAAAAAGCGGGAGCCTTGCCGAGAACCTTGTCGCAAACAAGTCGATGCACGGCTTGTCCACCTGAACCCAAAGGCGCTCCAAGGCCTGATGCGAGAGGGTCCACTCCGAGTGGAGTATCTTGTCCCCCCTGCTCAGGGCATCCGCCAACACATTGAGCTTGCCCCTCAGGTAAGTTGCTGACAACCGAATGTGATGCGTACTGCACCACATCAGCAAGCGACATGCTCTGTCTGACAGAACCTGCGAGCGCGTCCCCCCCTGGCGATTTATATAAGCCGCAACAGTCGTATTGTCTGTATGTACTCTGACATGACTGCTTGCCAGAGAAGGAAGAAACGCCCTCAGGCCCAAGGCCACAGCCTCCAGCTCCAAGACGTTTATGTGCAAGGACCCTTGACTGACGTCCCACACACCCGCAGCCGTCTGATCCGCCAAATGAGCTCCCCACCCTGCCTGAGACGCATCCGTAAACAGATCGTTCTCCGGAGCCGGGGGAGTGATGGGGACACCCTGGGACACCCAAGGAAGAAGCCAGACACCTGTGGTGCTCCTGAACCAATCTCCCAACTCGACCTGACAACTCCAAGCTTGAGTTGCCTGATCCCACCGAGCCTGCACCGCCGCCTGAAATGGTCTCTTGTGCACTCTTCCCAACGGAACCAGCAAGGCCATAGATTCCATCTGACCCAGGATAGAATACAACTCCCGAGCCGAGGCCACATTCTTTCCGAGTAACTCCCGGATCAGCGACTGAAGTTTGTCCACCCGCTTTTGAGCAGGACGAACTGACCACTCCACTGTGTTGAACTCTATGCCCAGATAAGTGAACCCCTGTGAAGGCTCCAACTCGGACTTCCCCACATTGATTGAGAACCCGAGTTGACTCGCTAGGCTGAGAACCCTGTGCGTGTGTGTGCTGCATAAGGCCTGATTCTGGTGCAAAATCAGCCAGTCGTCGAGGTACGCCCTGAGGCGCACCCCCTCCTGCCTCACTAGGGCACAGAGCTGACGAACGACCATCGTGAAGATCCAAGGAGAGAGGGACAGACCGAACGGGAGAGCCCGAAACTGGAAAATCCTTTCCCCCCACCGAAACCGCAGCCACTTTCTGTCCGCTGTGTGCATCAGCACGTGAAAGTAAGCGTCCGTGAGATCGATGGACGTGGCCCAATCCCCCGGACGGAGAGCCTCTCTCACCGACGCCGGCGTTTCCATCGTGAATTTTACCACTCTCAGGAACCTGTTCAGACATGAAAGGTCTAGAACTGGCCTCCACGCACCCGATGCTTTGGGCACCACAAAGAGCCTGCCGTAAAATCCCAACGATCCCTGATCGCGAACCTCTTCGATCGCCTCTTTTTGCAGGAGAGCAACTACCTCCCCCTGCACAGCCAACTTGGCCTCGGGATCGTTTGGAAATCTGAAAGGCGGAGGTATCCTGGACAGAGGTGCCTTCTTCTCTGCCCAGAGTAGCCGGAACCCCGAACTGACCACCCCTAAAACCCACTGGCTGGCCACCAAGCGCGACCAGGTAGTGAGGGCCCTGGAGGGGCCGCCCGCCACCACGACGGTGGGGGCTACCGGGACCGAAAGTTCGGGAGGGCATCATTGGGGGTGGGGCTTGCGCCCCGACCCCCTAGACCCGCCAAAAGAACCCCCCCTCTGAGAAGAGGAACCACGCCCCCTACCCCGAAAAGAAGAGTTCTGACCCTGCGTCTTGCCCGCCGCCGCGGACGAAGACTGAGTCTTGCCTTGACCCTGAGGCTTGCCTTGAGGCTTCTGAAAACCTTGACGAACAACCTTGGCTATAGCCAGATCTCTTGCTTCGTGCGTTTCCTTTTGCAAAGCATCCAAAGATGCGCGACCCAGAAGGGAACCATCCATGACGGGAGACACCTTCAGAGCATCGATCGTCACCTTGTCCCTAATTCTTGACCCCGTCAAAAAAGCCGACCTGCGAGAATGCACGGCAAAAGTGTACAATCTAGCCGACAACGCCATTTGTTCCTGTGACACCCTGGCCAAAGTAGCCAGCAAAGTCATCACATCTTCCGAGGAAGCGTCGAACCGGAACTCAAAGGGATCGAGCGACGTAGCAATCGACCTCGACAACGATCTCTGGAGTGACTCTGACACAGAGGCCAACTCCATCAGAGAGCGTCCTGTCTCCTCTAAAGACATCAAAGATGCCTCCGTACAAGGGACAGGCCTTTCCTTCGAATAGCCATCTTCCCTCAGAGCCGTCAGTTCCGGTGTCACCGGTAGTACCGACATAGGCAAAGAGTAGGAATCAATCAGTCTGACTGGGTTGACCACCAGCTTGAAGTTGCGCATATTAGCCGAACAAGGAACTTGTTGACCAATCTTCGCTAACCACGGTACAGCCGCCTCGGGAGCCTCCCTGTGTTGTGCCAACAACGGAACAGGAGACACCCCCTTAGACCAACCCTTCACCAACACCTTCGACATCTCGAACGCCAGAGAAGGCGATTCGATGAACTTGAAAGAACCCTTCGTATTCTTATCAACACGAAAATCCCCCCAAGCCGAGGGCGGTGGAGCAAGCTGCGACTTGCTCTCCACTACCCCCTCTTCAAAGTACTTCGAAGCCGTTTCAGCTGCAAGCGCCACCGCACTTCCCAGCCTAGACGGCAAACGGACACCGGCATCCTCTCCCAGAACGGAAGTGCCATCGCCCAGACAGTCGTCCTGCACATCTGTACAGTCCGGGAGTTGACTCCCCGCCTGACTGTCATAGTCAAACAGAGACCCATCTCCACTGCCTTCTTCCCCCGAAGGTGGAAGCAGAAGTCTCACAGACTGCCTAACGTCAAATGGCGCGGCAGAAAGCAACGAACCTTCCGTACGCTCTACAGTGTCCTTACCCCCCCCTGACCGGCCGACAGAGCGGCGATGGCCAGGCGGGGTATCAGAACTTTCACCCGTGAGCGCGATGCCCGTGGCTACTTTTGACTGTAGACGCGCTACACTTTCCCCGGAGAACCCAGGTACTCGTGTAGCAAACATACCTTGTGACCGCAAACCACCAGGAGACAGACCACCCGACGAAAGTGGGATAATCTCATCCCCATCCTGAACAGCATGAACATCAGCTGTAGTCACCGTAACAGAAGGGCCCGCCACCATCTTTGCCAAAGATGACGGACCTGTCACCCCAGAAGGGAGTGAACGCAGTTCAGCCCGTGTAGACGAAATTTCTTCCGCCAGTGAAGAAACCTGTGAACTAAGTGCAAGCAAAAGAGAGGCCACGTCCGCGGCCGCCAGACCAGAAACAGCAGGAGCAGAAACCGCTTTAGCAGGTTTAGCAACATTAGCAACCTTATCCAAAGGTTTCACCGGCAAAATGGCCGCCGGCAAAATGGCGGCAGAAGGCATGCCTATCAAAACATCAACACATTTTTCTGAGTCAGATTCTAACACCCCCGCGACGGTTTGTTTAGATTCTCTATGCATCTTTCTGGGAGGGGAGGACTCAGCAGCCACCTGCTTAGAACTCTGCCTCTTCTTAACGTTATCAGCCATAGCATGTACGACTTTGTCAAAATATTTCAGAAAAAAAATTTTCGAAAAAATTTCACAAGTCAAAAATGGCCAAACAACGCCTTTACAACAAGTACAAAACAAAGAACGATCTCACCTCAATACAGTAGCAAGGTAAGACGACGAAAGAATACCAAGGAGAAGAAACCCGGTCCCTCAGACCAAGCAACATCGGCTGAACAACACACAAATGCGACCAGCTTGTCTGAGCGCTGAGTATGGAATGATAAGATGGCGGCGTATGCGCGCGCATACGGAAGTCAGGCTAGTAGTTAGTCTGGCATTATGGGATAGAGCACTCTCTTTTTTAGAGTGGTCTCCCTTGGTTACCAAGGGGACGCGTACAGCGTATCCAGCACTGAACTAGGGTTAATTGCTATATGTGAGTTGGGTAAGATATGTAATTTAATCAAGATTTGTTGAAACCAATTTCCATACCTCAAGCGTGTTTCCATTCCTCAAGCCTATGCTTGAGTACAAATCCTAATTGTCAATCATTGTTCATATTTCAATTGAATAAAATGTTGTTGAAACCAATTTCCATACCTCGTCTTCCTTCTCCTTGACTTTTTTCTTCTCCTCTTCGTACTCTGCCTGCATGCGTTGCTGTTGTTCGTCCACTTTCCTCTGCTCCCTCTCCTCCTCCCGCCTCTCCTCCTCTTTCCTTTTCATCTCCTCCATCTTACGCTCCTCAATCTGTGTAAAGACGTGAACGCAGAATGTTAGTGCAGTACGTGTTGTCCCCGAAACCCTTCTAGTTGAAACCATCAAATCCTAGGAAATTCAGTTCTGAAAAGGGATGGACTAGCTGTGGAGGAAAAGTCTTCAAGTGGGAGGCCGTAAAAGGGGAACTCCACTGTACATGTTGTGACAGGACATTTTAGGGACCACTAGTTAAACTTCCTTTCATTGCAGGTAACCTTTTTGCAGGGACGTTATGGTACAATAGCCTTGAACACACACATACAGTCTCTATCTGAAGGTGTCCTATTGTTGTCAGTGAGGCCTGAGTTCCAGGTACATACACGTATGACTAGAAATGATGATAGTTATTGTTTTAGTTCTGATTTGCGTTATTTTCTTAAGGCTTGCACATTGAGACATGAGCAGCAAACACACCCCCACCCCCCACCCCCATAACTAAAATAGTCAAACATTTACCTGTCTTTTGAGATCCGACTTGTACTTTTCTGACTGGGATTTCTCTGTTTCAGTCTGAAAGAAAAGTAAAGATTGCCTCACAAGGTCTGTAAATACAGTCACAAATAGCTCTAAATTCACAAAATCAGTTGATCAGATGGAGAGAGAGAGCGAGAGAGAGCGAGAGAGAGAGAGAGCGAGAGAGAGAGAGAGAGAGAGAGAGAGAGAGAGAGAGAGAGAGAGAGAGAGAGAGAGAGAGAGAGAGAGAGAGAGAGAGAGAGAGAGAGAGAGAGAGAGAGAGAAAGAGAGAGAGGAGGGTGTCTGTTCAGGTCTCATGAACTCAGTAATAACTCGGTAGCTTGGAAACATTTTACGTCAAACATATCTGATCAATCTACCCAACAACATTCTAGAACATGATGAAGCCTTCCTCTGCAACAATTACCATCACAACAACAACTTGAATTTATAAACACGCGACTTTCATCCTCAGTTTCCTCCCACTGTGTCTGTATGTTTCAATTTTACACAACAAAATCACAAACAGTTCACCTTAGGCATTCCAAAGATGCCGTGACCACCACGAGCGAAGGTCTGTTCACCCTCAGCGGTGGTCTGCACAGGGGGAGGGCCGAACAAGTCATCCCTCACTTCACCTGGTGCGGCACGGGGACTGCGGAAGGTCACCGTCTTGCGAGGGGAGTCCAGGTTTTCGTTATCGTTACGCATTGTGCGCAAGTTGGCTGCAATGCAACATATGGATCATGGATTTAGCTTTATTTTACCCAGCACAGTACTCACGGAGTTAGTATGCATTCACTTGACATGGAATTGTATCAGTTTGTCAAGGTAGTATAATATAAGATGTTTGATGGGTTGTTGACAGACCAGCTTTTTTGTCTGTCCGAGGGGGAGCATATCGTCTTTTGTTTCATATTTATTGACCAAGGCCGAAGGATCAACCAAAAGTGGTCCTTATAAACAGGTGGTCCTTGTGTTAAGGTGAATTATATGGGCAAAACCTTCGAGGGGATCCATCAATAAATATGAAACAAAAGTCGATATGCCCCCCGAGGACCGACAAAAAAGCTGGTCTGTCAACAAACCATCAAACATCGTTTTTGTCATCATTTTGGTAGTGAGAAAACAAGTGCACAATCAACCCAGGGAGCCATGCTTTGAAACACGGGTCCCGTGCTGATAACCACACGGGTCCCGGTTTGATAACCACTGGCAATCAAAGATGGCGTGTGAAAGCAACTTTCTGTGTTTTTGAGTTCATTAAATGAGTTGGGATGAATATGTCAGGTTTGAGGATGCACAGTTCTGTAGGTTCATCTCGGTATTCCACCCCCTCGGCTTTCTGTTGTAAATATTAAGCTGAGTGATCGAATGTGGAAGCTACGTTTGGTCAAAGGTCACAGAAGATTTGCGTCGTGCAGCGAAGGAAAGAATCGCGATCTTGTTTCCGACTCGGTACCTCTTTGTTTTTCATTAGACCTGTCATTCTGCTTGCTCGGCTTTGTTAGATGTTTGCATATCGTGTTGCTATTTTCTTTGCTTTTATTATTGTTTCTTATTTGTGCTTCGTTTATCGATACAACGTCTTGTGCACGGGTCAAAATGTGTGTGTCAGGTGTCGTTTTACTTGAACTTGACGTTCGTGTTTCTCCGAACGTCTGTGTATCGAAACACAGATACACGCACTCCATGACTTTGTAAGAAGACATAACATATCGGTAGGTTTCATTTGTTTGTGACGAATTTATTGAAGTAGTTTTTTTGTTTTTTGTTTACTTTTGCCAGTTTGCCAGTTGGTTTTTGGAACTTTGCAAAGCAGTGTCTTGTCGTCTGTTTAGGTCTGGGGAAACGCCAATGAAAAGAGCCGAAGAATCCTCGAGCGTTTCTATTGGGTTTGCTTTTGATTATCCATGTAATAGGGCTTCCTGCAACTATGGTAACCGGGGATTTATTCCCCGGGGAACATGAGATTTATTTCCCAAGTGCTTGTGAATGAAAACTCGTGAAAATGATGACAATGAAAGTTAATGCTTCTCTCAGTCACAGCTCCAGGTCTCTTCAGGTAACAAATCATCACTCATCACAGCTTTTACATTTTGTTCATCTGAATACTATCAAGAAGCACTTCAAAGTCTGCTTTTTTAAACGACTGGTAGCTATCTAAATATATCTCTTCCAAAATAATTTACTTTATTGTACCTATACCAGTACTTAGTGTTTGTCATAATACTTTCATTGAAACTAACATGAATAATGAACTGTGGTAGTATGTGTTTAATGGATGAGTAAGGGCTATGGACTTTGGAGAAGATTACAAATGAGAATTAAATGACAGTTGTCATTATTATTGCTACTTACCCAAAATATTGCCGTGGTCATCCCTCATGGGGGCACCACCACCTCCCCGACCGTAGGGGTTGTAGTCCTGAGCTTCTCGCTCAAGTTTGATGTCATATCTGTCATCACAAAACCAGCAATGAACACACATCTCTAACAACAATACCGCATAGAACTCTCTACCAAGCTTTCCGGGCTATACAAGTGAGGGATAATTTATAGTCTCAATGTTTGCGTAATGCTTTTTACCATAACTTTCAGTGATCTTTCCGGATTATAGTGTTACAGAACGGGAGCAAAAACAGTACTGAATAGACAGACATGTCATTTATGGTGAAAGCTCGACTAAAAGTATATCACAGTTAGCAGCCATACAAGTATCTTTGTCACAAAGGCGTTTGCATGCCCAGGCATGGGAATTCCAAAATAGAAAAAACTCTGAAAATAGGCAGAGGTCTAGGGGCCGCCCAGACCCCGGCGGGGTACAGGGGCATAGCCCCGTTGGGGGGACGAGGAAGGAAAATGAATTTTAGCATGTTAGACCAATATTTTGATAGTTCTCGTGTAAGCAAATAATGGATAGAGAGACAATAGTATACATATAATTTAATCACCTTTTTTTTTGCCGCGGACAATTTTTTATTTTCGCTGAAACGCAATTTGCTTTTCCATGCCTGATGCCTTATTCAAATAAGAAGTACAAGGCAAGTAGCATTTGTAATAAGTACTGTAAAATGAGGTTGCACTAAGGTGATGATTAATCCAGTGTACTATTAGGAAAGGACCGGTTTGTTATCTTCATGATGAATCACCAAACATGTCCCATGAATAAAATAGAAGTTTGTCACCTTGTTAGGAACACACGTAAATCCAGGACATAGATTATTTACTGGCGTGGCATACTTTTCTTACAACATTATTTTTTAATCAATTTCCTACAGAATGGATCAGGGTTTTTTCTTTTCTTCTAAACCTTTTTTATTTTCTACTCACCTCTCCTTTTCATCCCTGTCCTTTGCCTTCTTCATCTTCTTCTCTTCAATCTGATAAGAAAACCACAAACAAAGTTAGAAGTGCATGTAATGACATTAACACTCAAGTCAAGACATGTCAAATAACTATTCTAAAAATATGAGAAAGCTGTGTAGATTAAGAAAAAAGATATTAAAAAAAAATCACAAATGTCAATGCATGGATTCCTGAATATGGCTCCAATGATCCATTCAAACTAAACACACACACTTTCCTTCTTTGACTTTTCCTTTAATTGTGTGTTTATGATTAGATCATGTGCAGATATGAACATTTTCTGTCTTTTTCAGTTGCTTGCTTGCCTTCGTGCACATTTTATGTGCATCATGTGTGTGTGTGTGTGTGTGGAAAAGGTTACATGTTTTCATTACCATATAGAAAGCCACATGCTGTCTGCCGAGGATTATGCTTACACTGTTTGCATATACATGTATATGAAAATGAAAGGCAAATTCTTTATTTCTTGAGAAGTGAGTTTGAAAATACATGTACACCACAATTTTCAGTAAATACTGAGTAAGCAATACACACAGAACATTGCTACGTCTATGTGTTTACATTAAAATGAGTAAAAAAAAAAGATGTTTCTTGTCCTAAGCTTACGAATGAAACTTGAAAGAAATGCACCTTATGCAGAGCAATGGTCAAACTAACCGACAACAATCCGTTCCCCTCTCTTTCTCCCTCACTCTCTCTCACTGACCTGTCTGGCAAGTTCAGCTTGGTAGGCCTGGGCTTTTCTCTGTTGTTCTAGCCTCTTGTCGTCATCTGTGGGAAAATCTGCCATGCCCGACACAGGCTGACCCCTGTATGCATAAAACCAAAGTCATGTGATTACCGCATGAGATTCACAATGACCCAGAACTACTCGAGAAATACAAGGATACAGTCCAACCTGCTCTGGCGACCACCTGTTAATAACGCCACATGTTCATTACGACTACCCAATGGATCCCCTCGAAGGTTTTGCCCATATAATTCACCTTAACACAAGGACCACCTGTTTATAAGGACCACTTTTGGTTGATCCTTGGGGCGGGGATATAGCTCAGTTGGTAGCGCGCTGGATTTGTATTCAGTTGGCCGCTGTCAGCGCGAGTTCGATCCCAGGTTCGGCGGAAATTTATTTCACAGAGTCAACTTTGTGTGCAGACTCTCTTCGGTGTCCGAACCACCCCCCGTGTATACTACATTGGGTGTGCACGTTAAAGATCCCACGATTGACAAAAGGGTCTTTCCTGGCAAAATTGCTTAGGCACAGTTAATAATTGTCTACCATACCCGTGTGACTTGGAATAAGGCCGTGAAAGGTAAATATGCGCCGACATGGCTGCAATCTACTGGCCGTATAAAATTTCATCTCACACGGCATCACTGCAGAGCGCCTAGAACTGTACCCACGGAATATGCGCGATATAAGCCTCATTGATTGATTGATTGGTCGATACAGACAGGTTCGACTGTACTTTGAATTTGTGTTCTCACAGACACCCCCCCCCCCCCCCTCCTTCCACTGGCTCCTCCAAGATTGTGTTTTAACACCCAACAAGCTAGACTGCTTACAAAGCATGCTTTTTACAGCAGTACACATGCAAACGGCATGCATCAACACCCAAAGTAACTTTAAACACTCAACCAAACACAACTAAATGAAAAATTAGCGGATGCAACATCAAATCAGAACAGCGCTTCATATGGAAAGATTTCTGACTTGTTTGCTTAATTGGCAACAAAAACACATGCTGTCAGTTTTGATGAATCTGTAATGCTCAACAGTTAATTCATGGGTCTCACCAAACATATCCCACATAGGCGCCTCTGTAGGTAATGAAATAAATTTAACAAATATATATTATAAATGTTCACACTGAATCCAAACTAACGAGTTCAATCTTTTTTTACTGGATCATAATCAAAGGAATAAGGACTGCATGCAGAAGACATCAGCCACAACAGTTTCCCCACTAAAAGTGTATTCACTAGTGAGTCACCCTGATTTCTCCAGCTACACACTGCACACAGATTCTACTACATCAAACCAGCAGCCACAACATTATTTCAAACGTATCCCGAAAACACACATGCTGAACAGAAGGATTCATTTACAAAAACAGTAACATATAAGCTTCAGGCCTGGGAATGAGTAAAAGTGGTTTGGGCGTACTGACGGGAAAATGTTGCGTTTTAAGCATTTTTAAGGGCACATGGAGGCTCTTTTCTTACACAATTAGAAAAGGACTTCGTCGTATTTACGACGAAAGGCGTATCATTCCCAGGCCTGAAGCTTACTTATTTTATGCAATTTATATCGCGCACATATTTCAGCCACGGATTCAAGGCGCAGGGATTTTATGTGTGTTCTATGGCATATCCAAACTGCAGACAAACTCTCTTTTAGTCATACAGTCGAACCCACTTAAAACGAACACGCTAGTTACGAATTTTGACTTATAACGAATTAGTTTTAAGTTCCCAACTGAATACCTCTTTCTTCATGCTTAAAAAAATGCTTAAAACGAATTCTTTATAACGAATTTACGCTTATAACGAGCACTTTTTGGATTCCCAAGCATGCATAATGTCTGTAATTTACTCACGCTTATGACGAAATCTTTAAACTCGTCCCGAGATCGACATATCATGGGAATTTGACTTTGAGAAGTTTGAATACACGTGTGTCAAAGTCTTCCCTTGCGTCGACTGCTTGAACCATTGCTCAACCGATCACTGAATAAAGTTAAACTGATTACACTGTACTCACAAAACAATTTCAAATTTAGAATCAAAGTGATTGATAGCTCAGACACTGAACATGAATGACTGACTGACGTTTATTTCCTTCGCGAATACCAAAAACGAAACATCGAACGGAAGCCATTGCCAAAAATATAGATGCCAGAGTGGTTTCCCTTGGACAAGGGAAACCACACTCTCAACGTTTGCGTTCGCCGGTTCGCGATAGTTTATCAGTCAGTCAGTGCTTTCGATTTGGATTTGAACATCATGTTGCAACAAAAAAACAAAAAACTAAATTGGCCAAGGTTTGCTACCCGTCGCCAAGGTAAGTGATTCCGGACAAATGATAGGAACACCGCGAATGTGGACAGTGTCAGTGTGTGCGCGTGTGTGTGACCAAAAACGTAACAACTGGATGAAACATCTGTGTGCTCACTCTCACTCAAACTCAACAATCATCACTCAACATGAGACACACATGAACATGTACCTGAATATGTCACTTTATTGTCTAAACGTGAAGCAGCATGAAAGTTGCGAAAGAAACAAATTGAAACACCATAAAATGTACAAGACTTAACCCCTTCCCTGCCAGCGTGAAAAAGCGCATTTGTATTCCTGTGTGCCGGAGCAAAATTTGACTTTTGAGGGTGTGTTCACTAAAACGTGAATAATTCAGGCATTTGAAGAGATATCTCTTAGATATTTGGCATGTTTTTTTCTAACATCCCTGGCCCCAATTACAAGTGAAATTAGTTTCATTTGGCAGGACAGAAATTTTTAAGTAATTATTTATTCTTTTTTTTTTCCCCGTGATCAAGCATTTTCGGAACATAACAACACACTTGATCACAAAAATGCATGACAAAACACAACAAAAAACTGGTGTAACAAAGGGAAAAACATCAGGTACTCACAAAACTTCTTGGTAATCAACTTCACTGCTATAAGCATCCAAAGTTATAAGGGTTAGCTGTTCATGGTAAGGTAAGTCCGGAATCGCACGTCATACTCCACAGCTGAGACTCAGAAGCAACAAAGTCACAATCCACAGAGCAGGCAAAGTCCACACACTACTTCCAGTATATGAATTTTGTGTGATAATCCACAAAACACTGAGGAAAGCACAAGGCTGCTCTCAAGGTACTGGTCAGCATAAAGGTTTGTTTGGAAGACAAGGTGGTTGATGAGGTCGTCATCAAAAAACAGCTGCATCCAGTCTACTGGTTCAAAATTGTCAACATTGCACTGCATGCCTGGATTGCCTTGAAATTGGATGTCTTGGTTTGGCGCAGTTGCATCAGCATCTGTCCAATTTCTTATCTTATCTTCCTGACGTTGTCTTGGAATTTGTCGGGCACGGCCGCGGCCACGCCCCCTCGCATTACCTCTCCCTCGTTGTCCTCTTCCCACACTGCTTCCTCGACCCCTGCCGCGACCTCTGACCACAGGACATGAAGTTGATGGGCCAGGCATTGGTTCTGCTTCGGCATCACTGCCATCAGTCTCCGACTGATCACTGTCAGTGGCAGATACACTTGGTTCGTAGCTGATATCATTGTCATCATCAATGCCTACCTCGGACAAAAGAGGGTGGTGCTGGTTGAAATCAGTTTCTTCCTCGTCTGATTCGCTGTCACTTCCATCTCTAAGGTCTTCATCATCACTGTCTTGGTCATTTAGGCACTCTTGAAGCACTTCAAGTGCTGAATAGCGCTTGAAAACAGACCTCGTGGTACCCCCACGCCGTCCACCATCCGACATCTTTGTTGACGACTTAACACAGATAACTCCCGAAGTTTCAAAATTCTCCCAAACATCAATATTTGCTATTCATAACGGTCAAAGGGAAGGAACCGTTGGTTCAAGATGTCTAACTGCTCTGCCAACAGTTTTTGCAGTTACCCCCCTTCTTGGGTGGATACAGGACTCTGATGCGTACACCTCGAACGACGTTCGTGGCGGGGCAGACAGGATGCCAAAAAACACCTCGAACGCCGTTCGTGGCAGGGCAGGGAAGGGGTTAAAAAAAAAAAAAAAAAAAAAACAAAAAAAAAAATCGATCAATTTTCTTAATACGAATTTTGGTTAAGACGAACTTTTTTTCCGATCCCCAGTGATTCGTCTTAAGCGAGTTCGACTGTACTCTCTTCTCTCTCTCACACACACACACACACACACACACAAACACACACACACACACACAGACACACAGGCACTCACACACAAACACACACACACACACACACACACACGCACACATAAACGCATGCACACACACATGAACTCACACATGCATGCCCAAAAACAAACACAAGCACACACACACACATTCACACACTCTCTCACAATTTCACACACAAACACACCCACACACACATACACAGAATCACAAAAGGTAACACCACTCACCCTTCTCTGTGATTCACTCTCCGCGCCCCAGGTCCTCCCCCTCCTCCTCCCCCACCATAGCCCCCGAGCTCCTGTTCCGCACCACCATGACGCCCCAGGATCAGGTTTGGTACTCTGCCTCCTCCTCTGCCGCCTCCTCCTCCTCCACCGCCTCCCCCTCCAACTGTCACACCCAGGTTAACAAAAAGTTCCAAGTCAGCATCAAAAATGTCTCCTTTTTTGGCAGCTGCTAAATTATTTAGACTCAGAAGAATAAAAATTAGACATGTGACCTAGGGTCTGGGATATATTTGCCTCTTAATCTTGTCGTCATCGATGGTAACATCAACCATGCCTGGTTGACTGCCACATTTTTTTAATTTCTTTTTTTGTATATAAAAAGCTTTACAGTAAATACCGAAGAAATCCAAGAATGAATACAGTAAATATGTGTTCCGCTGCCACCCCATTTTTATCCCCAAGCTATGTCCACTTGGTGTAATGCACTACATGCTGACAAGCCTTATATAAGCAGACTTCAAGCATAAACACCTTAGATAATTTGAAACAATCAACCAAATACACTCAACGGCAAACCAGATGCAGTAACCATCAACAAGAAACTGCCCATTTGAGAAAGATTTCGGACTTGCTTGCTTTTCCAAAGCCCTCAAACAAAGACACATGCTGTCAATTTTAAAGAATTTAATGCGAAACAAATATATAATCCAGGGCCTCACCAAACCTATTCCATTTTGGCGGATACCATACAGGTTCTGAAGAGAATGAGGAAATTTAACAAATAGGAACAAAAGGAATAACAAAAAGTATATAATTATACAGATGACCCTCAGGTACAAAACAGATTATACCAACATTACTCATGACTTCGAGTACTACAGAGTTAAAAGAAAAAAATGATCACTATATCAGTTATTCTTCAGTAAGATTTTACTTAGTGAATTTGCTTTACAAGGCAGTAAAAATATATGACTTTAAACGGCACTGCACAGGGTATCTATATGATCTTTGTCCAAAACTGAACAGTCCCAACAAAGAGATGGGGTTCTGAAATCTCCATTTGTACCAACTTAACTAATAGTGAGCAACATTATGGTTTATACCCTCTTTTTACGGCTGATTTTCACAAACAAAAAAACAAAACACTTCAGCTGGGCCTTAGCAATTTACGTCAAATTGTAAACTTACTAACTGAGAATCTCATGTTTGCTACATTATCACTGTAGCCACACCACACACTGCAAGACAGTTTTTTCCTTCAGTCTGTCTATGAGCAGTTGCTGAACGTACCTGCCACCTCCTCCAAGGGGTTGCGTGTTGCGTAGAAGTTGTACGCTTCATCCACAGAGCTCTGGCCTAATGATCCCGCCCCTGTCACGTAGGACCTGAAACACAGCAGCGCCTTGTTAAGCTGCTTATCTTTAAAGTTATGGGAGAAGATCAAGTCTGCTCTGTGGAGGACCTGTGACATACTGCTACATATTGAGTAGCCTTACTGAGTCCATTTCTAATAGGAAGGTTTCCGCCAGTTATCTCTTTGAGGTTTTGGGTGCTTACAGAGTACCGTGCCCCTTGCGGGGGCATCAAACATAGAGGTCACAAGCAGGGTCAAGGGGAAGGTCGGCTGGGCGGACAGGAGACTACAATAGGAAGGTTTCCGCCAGTTATCTCTCTTTGAGGTTTTGGGTGCTTAGAAGTTAGAGAGTACCGTGCCCCTTGCGGGGGCATCAAACATCGAGGTCACAAGCAGGGTCAAGGGGAAGGTTGGCTGGGCGGACAGGAGACTATTGTATGACAAAGACGAAGTTAACACTTTTTGTTTACAGTCTTCTGAGTATTCTATAACAATTAGAAGTACTCAATTAAACAGAAATTTATTTTGCTCTTTATAGGAACGATGTACTGTCAGCCTCTAACTGCTGCTCTGGTAGAAATACTTTTACGTACATTATTGTGAGTAAGCCCTCAGACATTTGACCAGGCAAATACATATAATACAATTTTCGATTCATAATACACGTGGATACAATTTTCCACCAGGTATCTGCATAATACAGTAAATATAATGTTTCATCAGTACTATAGTCTATACACAATTTTCATTCGGTTACCAGACCTGGGAACCCCCGTTTTGCACTTGGAGTATTCTCAAGCAAACTTAGTGTAATTTAAACAAGAAGAGCAAACGCTCGATCGAGTCACTTTCGCAGTTCTGAATATTATATGAGGCATCAGATGGACAGGAAGAAATTGCTATTCACAACACAATACAGATGTAAATAATTTGATGTAAAGAATAATCCTATAAAGTTTGAATCAAATCCGATGAATAGTTTCAGAGATATGATATTTCAATTTTTTTCCTTCAAGACATACCTGTGACCTTGAAAAAGGTCAAAGGTCACCAAAGCAGACGTCAAAGTGTAGAGGTCACTGGGAGTCACGTTCACATAAAATTTGAGCCCGGTCACTTTTATAGTTTCCGAGAAAAGCCCAACGTTAAGTTGTGTGTTGCCGAACAGAAAAGGCTAGTTATCTCCCTTGTTTTTCTGATAACGTTCGTAAAAGGCTACAGATGTAAATACTTTGATGTAAAGAATAATCCTACAAAGTTTCAATCACATCCGATGAACTTTGTCAAAGATATAAAATGTCTAATTTTTCCTTTGACGCTGACCTGTGACCTTGAAAAAGGTCAAAGGTCAACGAAACCATCGTTAAAGTGTAGAGGTCATTGGAGGTCACGACTAAACAAAATATGAGCCGGATCGCTTTGATAGTTTCCGAGAAAAGTCCAACGTTAAGGTGGTGTCTACGGACGGCCGGCCGGACGGCCGGCCGGACAGACTAACACTGACCGATTACATAGAGTCACTTTTTCTCAAGTGACTCAAAAAAATTAGTGTACTCCACACATCATTTGAACATCGATGATTCAAGCATGCTTCACAGGCGTCCGTCGCACCGTTAATTAAGTTTACCAATACATTTAAAACAAATACTTCTTTCGATGTTTACTGACAAAATCTGTAATCATGTGTCAAAATACTGGATCGGCTTCGGGATGCGCTTGTGAAGAAAAGTAGTCCAGGAATTTTTGTCGTCATATTTTTTTCCACTGACCGTACTGATCGTATTCTAGACAATCATGCATACAAAATATGGCGAAATCGTATGGGTTCCCAGGTCTGAGTAACCTATCACACAAAACTAGCGTCAACACTCACGCGGGTGCGTACTCCAGACCAGCAGGTGGCCCCAGAGTGGAGACTCGCGGTGCTTCCAGCAGACTCTCAAAGCCTGTGCCCAGCAGCCCTCTGCCGGGTCCCTGCGAGTTCAGGTTCATAGGCTGGTCCAGGATGCTCCCTCCCACGCCGTATCCCCCGAACTTCTGGTCCTTCTGGCGCCTTCGACCCAGGATCAGCTCTGACCTTGGGCTGTGAAGAACAACAAATGTGTACTGTGAACCCCCCCCCCCCCCCCCCCCCCATTTCACGACCTTCAAAAATCTAAGAAAATCGGGTCTTAACAGGAAGGGAGTCTTGAAATGGAGGTAAATTTACTGAGGCTATGAACAGATCTGGGGGTTCCACTGTATAATTTAGAGGGATGTCTATAGTACTGCATGAGGACTGTTCACATATATTTCTACTTCCGTCTTCCCACTGAGAGAAATTAAAGTCATGAACATCTACATCCCCCTCTCAAGACCTATACACATTTGTGACCCTCCACCACGGAATGAGTCACATGTCACCTTTGCATGATTTTCATATTTTTACATTTTCCTAAAGAGTTTTTTATGCTCTATCCAGTGGTGAAACCCGTTTTAGAAAAGAGCGAAAACTGTTTGAGTTATAAGCCTGTGACTAAGGTGACCCTCACACTGTTACCAGACACTCCCCGGACTTATATTAAGCCTAGCGCAGAACCGCGCAAGGTGACATGCGACTCATTTCGTGGTGGAGGGTCACATTTGTGAAAATCAGGTCTTGAAAGTAAGGGAGTCTTAAAATGGGGTAACATTTAGAGAGGCTATGATATGAAAGTCTTAGAAAAAAAGGCTCTTAAAGGGGAGGGCCGGTACATCTTAAATTGAGGGGTCTTAAAAGGAAGGGGGGGGGGGGATGTGGGGGGGAGGGGGGTTGTGTTCCACTGTACCTGATATCATCCAGTTTTTCCAGGCTGCCAATAATCTTTTCGCGGTAGGCCTGCACATGTGGTTGGCGAGGTTTGGAGGCCTGAGCCCGCCTCTGCACGTTGCTCTCCTCTGAGTCTCCGAAGCCTGAGTAATCCACCTGCATGTCCAACTGCTTTTCTCTGAAAATCATGCACATAGGTCAGTATGCTTGTCTAGAAGGTGGTCAAGAAGCTTTCAAACAGGTCTATCATTATTTCCATCTCTATTACCTTGAACGCTATAATAAAAAATATAAAATTTTACGGTCAGCATGATCGTCTAGAAGGAGGTTTAAGGCGCTTTCAAACTGATCGTAGTCTATCATCATTTCCATCTCTATTACATTCAACGCTATAATAAAAATTAAAAAAATGTAAAACCTGAAATGATCACTCAAACACACAGACTGATAGCACACTCTTTTTTTTTATTGAGCAACTTAATTAGTGAAAATTGTTTAACAAGTAATATAAAACTCTGATCACCATAGTCGATCAATGATTCAGTCTTATATATGATAAATTTGCTCTTATTACGGACATCAAACTTAACTGAGAGAGAGAGAGAGAGAGAGAGAGAGAGAGAGAGAGAGAGAGAGAGAGAGAGAGAGAGAGAGAGAGAGAGAGAGAGAGAGAGAGAGAGAGAGAGAGAGAGAGAGAGAGAGAGAGAGAGAGAGAACAAGAACAAATCTTTAATTGTCTAAGGCCACTGTAGCCCCTTACAATAGTGGTTAAAATAACAGCAATAGTATCTGCACAGTTATAAATTATAGTCACGCATAAAATTCAGAGAGAGAGAGAGAGAGAGAGAGAGAGAGAGAGAGAGAGAGAGAGAGAGAGAGAGAGAGAGAGAGAGAGAGAGAGAGAGAGAGAGAGAGAGAGAGAGAGAGAGAGAGAGAGAGAGAGAGAGTTGGATATGCAGTGACACAGATCATGCCATTTAAAACACTAAAGTTGACTATACTGACTGTTATATTATTATACAAATGAATATGTCATTATATGTCTGACGTACACCATGTGTCGCTTTTTGAGATATAGCCTAAAAAGTAGAAAACATGCAGTTGCTTTGATTTATGAACATTCTAAAACTTACAGGGGCATTAATTAACACAGAAAAGTCACACACCTATACTTAAATACAAGCAAACAACACAAGAAAGGAAAGCGACAACTTAGCCAGAGGTGCATGTGACTCTGTCAATCAGTCTGACAATAACGTTATGGAAACATTCAATACAAAGTATGAACAAAAAGAGCAAGTAGAGATCGTGCATGCCACAGGAGTGGACGTATAGAAGGAGCGAACGAGAAGAAGAAGATCAAAATGATAACATTTTTGATAGATTGTATAAAAACTGTAAATACATCTCAATACTAGATGAATACCCGCGAAGCCGGGTACGGCTTCGCCAGGAAGAAGTCGAGCCTAATACACGGCTGCGCCGGGGACCCGGCTTTGCCGGCCCACCGCACGAAGGAAGGGAGATAAACGCGCAAAACACTGGAGAAGAGTAAAAATAATATAACGGGAATATGGATTGAGCGTTGTCGACAGTGACCTTCTAAAAATAGAAACGGGAATATGGATTGACGCCACACGAAGGAAGGGAGATAAACGCTGAAAACACTGGAGAAGATAAGAAAGAGTTACTGGGAATGGATCCAGAGAAAAACCAAAATCGGTTCAGCGCGCATGAGAGCACGTGTTGAAATATCTAATCAACCAGGTTGTGTCCGGGGTGTACCTGAATATGGCCACCAAATTTGAAAGAGATCCATCGAGAACTTTGGCCGTGCATCGCGGACACACACACACACACACACACACACACACACACAGACACAAGTCGTATATATATATATATAGATAGATAGTACATACATCCTGTGAAATAAACCCAAAGTGTAATATTTTTATTTTAAAAGAGGACTTTTTCGCATAGCGCAGAAAAGGCGAAGAAAGTTGTGTGTGCACGACGCCAGTCTCATTATCTGCAAGGGAGTCTTAGCTGCGCATGTCTGCCTGGCCAGGGATGCAAAGGCGTGCATGCGCAGGGCTGGGCATCACCTTTGTTCAAGATTTGAGCAAAGAGAGAGGTCAGGTTTTTGTTTCTGCAATTATTTTCCACCTCTCCTGTTTTGAGCCAAAAAGGTAGGTCAAAAAGAGTATTCCCCTTACCCACATTTTTTTTTATCAACAAACTTTTTTTATAAGTCACTGAATGTTTGCATCAACGTTTTTCTTCTGTACAATGATAACAATTGGTTAATATTCATTATTTTAATATAACTTGCTGTCTTTTAAAATTACATATTTGAATATTATTTCACTTTACGAGGACTGAACCGCAATCAATTTTGTTTGCACTTTTGGTTGTAAGGGTGATTGTTCAGAATGGTGAGAGTGTGTGGGTGTGACTGTTTTGATGTTTGGCATGCTTTTTTAAGCTTTATATAATTCCTAATGGCAGTTTGTTTTTGACTGGCGCAAACACAAAAACTGACATCTAGGACACCAAAACCCAGGATATATTAACATATTCATATTGTACAAACAAAACAGCAGAATAAGACCCAGAAAATATACAAATAATATAGACTATACACAAACACCAAGAAGCACAGTGTATAAGCACCAAGAAAACCCAGGCACAGCCAACCAAATCACACCCAGAGGGATAAAATGACACCAAGAACACTTGAGGAGTGGCGGGAAAAAATTACCCAATGCCAAATCCATTTCCTGTAGGGTTGTCATCCATGTTTGATCGCCTCTCTCTGAAGGATATGAATTATTTCATGCACACTAAAGTTGTCAAAGTATCTATATATGAGAGTATGATATTTGCCATGACAAGCATGAAATCATAACACTGTAAAAATAAAAAATAAAAAAAAAAGAAGCCTGAAGACATGTAACTCAAGTGCCAAAAGATTTGCTGTCTTTCATTTAACTCTAGTGCCAAAAGATGCTCACGCACAGAATGACCAATTTAAAGTAATGTGTCCACATTTTTGTTCCAATAGTTTAGAAGAAAAAGTTTTGGAGGGACATGTTGGTCAATGAAAGACACAGACAATGAAATAATTAGTTTCAAGTTACAATTTGAGATGATGCACCCAAAACTGAAAGAAAATCATCAAGATTTGTAATACCACAGAAAGACCATGATGTCTTTAGTAGAAGAATGTGGCACTCAGTTCAACAAAGAACGCACACAGGAACCAAACCACAACAGTTAATTCAGACAGGGAAACCAAAGTATTTTTAAGATGTTCACCACGTCTTCTATAGAGAAACGTCAAACTATTAAGTTTTAGCAATACAAATCAACAGTATTCAAATGTGAGGTGTGTAATGTTATATACAACAACCTCGATCTGAGAGTGAAGATGAAATTGGCAAGATTTTCTGAAACACTGGGACTAATAATTTTAAGGATTGAATTTTTGTCAAGTCTGAGTTACGTCCAAGAGAGAGTTTGTTGTAATATTTTCATTCAATTCTTCGCACAGGATTACATTAAATCTGAAGTTCCTCAACAAAAAACAAAAAGTCACGAAAGATTAATTCTCAAAAGGGTTGGTCATGATTCTTTACACTATTTTCACTGTGAAAATGCTGGTTTCCTTCATGTAAACAGCTGGTTTGTTTCGCACCCCCATTTGTCCGCTTTTTGTGTGCACTTTTTGGCACTTAATAGTCGGAGTCAAAAAAATAAATCTCCGTAGGAAAACTGCTAATCACTTACCTAATTTGCACAAAATCATGTCTGTCTAAGGCAACAATGTAATTGGTTTAAATTTCTCCGAACTTGAATAAAATGTAACATTGATTTGATACGTCTTCAAATCCTGTCAAGGAACTAGCCACTATACGTATGATGATTGCTAGCACTAAGTTGTCAAATTCATCGTATATGAATTCCCTGCAAACTAGCAGAATCAGAAACATTTTATCAAAAAGAAGATAAGTTACCTCCTCCTGCCCTCAGCAGCCTCCTGCATCTGTTTTTGGAGATCGTCGCGGTACTGCTCCTTCTGCCTCTGCTTCTCATTCTGCGTCTGTTGCCCTGCACGCACAATATTATGTTGCACAATATGGATGAGCAAAGTTCTCGTCTCACTCAATGCAAACAGTGGATTCTTACCCCCCTTTTACAACTTCTAAAACTGATGAGAAAATCAGGTCTTAAAAGGGCGGGGATGTAGCTCAGTCGGTAGCGCGCTGGATTTCTATCCAGTTGGCCGCTGTCAGCGTGAGTTCGTCCCCACGTTTGGCGAGAGATTTATTTCTCAGAGTCAACTTTGTGTGCACTCTCCTCGGTGTCCGAACACCCCCGTGTGTACACGCAAGCACAAGACCAAGTGCGCACGAAAAAGATCCTGTAATCCATGTCAGAGTTCGGTGGGTTAACTAAGAAACACGAAAATACCCAGCATGCTTCCTCTGAAAGCGGCGTATGGCTGCCTAAATGGCAGGGTAAAAACGGTCATACATGTAAAAGCCGTGGGAGTTTCAGCCCATGAACGAAAAAAAAAGAAAAAAAAAAGGTCATAAAAAGAAGGTTGTTTTAAAATGGAGGTAACTTTGTAGAAGTAATGAACAAAATCTTATAATTCACATACACACAGAAAAGAAGGGGGGTGGGGGGTCTTAAATGGGGGCAGTTTCCATGACTATCTCCATCATTTGCTAGATGAACAGATAGTAAAGGAATTTACAAATTTAGGGTACACAAACACATACTCAAGGAAACAAAGGATGCATTTTGATGTTTCAAATCGGCGTATGCTGCCTGAATGGCGGGGTAAAAACGGTCATACACATAAAAATCCACTTGTGCTAAAAACATGAGTGAACGTGGGAGTCTAAAGCCCATGAACGAAGAAGAAGAAGAAGATGTTTCAAATTAATTCTGTCAAAAGCTGACAGAAATTTTACTCTACTTGGTTATGCAAAGAGTTATCTTTGAATAAAGAAATGTACAGTCTCACAATACACACATGTTACAGTCCAAACTTCCCAGTATCACGTGTCTACACACACACTCCCAGTACAATATTCGTGTCACTCTCACAAACCTGAACATGCAAATGAATATTACGACTACTACTGAATAAAAAGTTTTAAAAAAAGTGTAAAGTCAACTAATCTGCTTCCAGGTGAAAGTAACAAGTTCAAGTTCAAGTTTATTAGTCCATAACCCATGGGGGCATTTTGAACAATAAATACAATCAATACAATCATGATATATGCTAATATAGTAAAATAAAAAAAAATGAAAAAAATTAAAAAAAGAAAAGAAAAATTATGAAAAACTGTTACAAATTCTATTAATAAAGTCCAAAATATTCTTTAGCAATTTCTTTTTCTTAGTAGCTGTCACAGGTCAGTTTTCGTCAGCCTGTTTCTTTCTGCGTGCGCCTTCCAAAGGAAGTTTATGGAAGGAAAACACGCCGCCTTTTCGTATTAGCTAAAGAAACAGGTACTGCCTGGACTTTACTTTCCTTCACTCTTTCCCATGCTCTCGAAGTAGCGGAGAAAGGTCAACATTGGTTTACATAATTTAATACATGGATAGTGTTAATAAAATTCTTGCAATGCAGCACACATTAATCAGGTTAGTCTATATTTTTGCTAAATATCAGTATTGTACTAAATGTATTACACACTGTTCAAGCTAGGTCATGTTACTTGCATCTCAGCACACTCTGATCACATGTCTATTGCTGCTGGATTTCAATTCTGTCACGGTAATCTAACGTGACTCCGCTGCTGCAAACGTTCTTCATAATCTTCCCTTGGAGGACATCAAAACAAAAGGAATACACATAATGTTTATGAAGTTTTGACTTAGCTCGATGTCATTGAAAAGGTACTCGAGATGACGTGCAGCACTTGACTAGTCTTGAAGACCGCGCTCCTGGTTTGAGTCATCACTCTTCTTCTCAAGACACCATCATCAAGTTAATAGCAGTAGTAGTCTGGTTACATCTCTCTCCACAATTTCGGCAACATGAGGAAGAGGAAGATGAATGAATCAATTGGACCGTGGGTTCCTTCAAAGACAGGGGAACGGCTTTTCCTCCAAGCGTTCTTCGCTCCATGGACTTGCGGAAAACGACCCTCTCGTGAAACGATTTTAGTTTACGTCAGTACACTTGGATACGTCATATGAATACGTCACTTGGCTACGTCGTGTAATGCGCGAGTAGTCTCGGTTGCCTATTCTATTCTTGACAGGTTCGCGCTTCATAATATCGATTCATGACAGCCCCTTTCTTGAGAATGAATTTCCCAAATTTAGTCACTATATGAAGCGCGACTTAAATAATCTGCTCCATGGTTGTCACAACCCGGTATTTCTTACCTCCTTTCTTCTTCACAAAAACGATTGGAGCATTGTACGGTGAGTTTGCCGGTTCAATGACCCCGAGCTTCAACATCTCGTCGATCTCGTCTTCGACCGTTTTCACCATCGCATGAGGTACGAGTCTCGGTCGAACAAACACAGGTTTCTTCTCTGTAAGTTCGATTCTGCACTTCTCCAAGTTGGTAGTAATCGGTACATCAGTCAGATTCTTGGAGAATGCACTACAGATCGCTTTCGCCTCTTTTGTTCTTTCTCTACTCAATTCTTTACAGAAGTTCACGCTTGTGACATCTTCTGTACGAGTAGTTTCCAGCAGAGGAATCATCTTCTGAGTGTCTATTCGGAAGATATCATCGTTCATCGTATCATCTTCCTCGATGACTACGGCGATGTGTTCTTCTGCTTCTTCTTTTTTTTTCGTCAATTCTGTTTCTGAGGTCGACAACGTATTCTGCTGACGTCTTCTGTTCACCTTCGACCGATTCATCAGTCCATGCACGACGCAGAACCTGCATGGGACCTCTGATGGTCTTGCCATACCGCATTTCAAAGGGTGAGAACCCCAGACTGTCTTGAGGTGCTTTCTTGGTTCTGCCTTTTGGCGCTGTTATTTGGCATGTGTCACACGAGAGACAGTAACGTTTTATGTCTCCGACCAAACCTGGCCACCAGAACTCACACCTGATTCTATCAGTGGTTTTCTTCTGCCCGAGATGACCTGTCATCGGGTGGTCGTGCCCAAAAGAAAGCACTTTGCTTCTCATTTCTTTGGGAACAACGACTTTACTAGATTCATTCCCGGTTTTGTCGAGGGTTGTCCTGTACAAGATTTCTTTCTTGTATACATATTTCACACCGTGGAATGATTCTCCTGAAACAGCCATTTGGCGTACTTTTGCCAGTGTTTCATCATCATTCTGAGCCTTCTTGAGATCTTGCGGGGAATACATCTTGTGTGTATTTCTGTCATCATGACTAGTTCCCGGCACAGGTTTCTCATTCCGTTTTTTTTTTCTCTTCTCTTGCTTCCGTGTACTGACCGCCGCGTTGGTCTCACCTTGATACCAACTCGGGTCACGTACTGGAAACAAAGGGGTCTTCCTCTTGTTCTGGCCTACACCATACCATTTACCTATGAGGACAGGATAAATGGGATCATCGAGTATGACCACTTCGGTTTTGGCATCAAAATACGGACAGTCAATGTGGGCCACAGCCGTGGGACACAATTTCCGTGTTTTCTTCTCTGCGAGCGTAGTTTCTTTTTTCTTTGCCAAGTACCTTTCTTCAGGTATAAGGTCGGCACTGACCATAATACCTGAGCACCCGGAATCGCGTAATGCTTTTACGATTCGGCCGTCTAATTTGATGAACACTTCCTCTTTGAAATCCTTCTTTTCGCACGACTTGCACAGCTTGTCAAGATGTACGGGGATTTCTTGTTCATCAAATTCATTTCGAACATGAACTGCGTGAGCGCCTTCTCCCTTATTGGGACAAAATCGTGACGTGTGTCCTTTGCCTCTGCAAAAAAAACAACAGCCTGTGGCTTTCAGTCTTTGCTTTTCATCATCGCTCACGTATTTATGTTCTTTCTGTGACGCTTTCTCTTTCGCGTCACTTCTGACGACATTCGAACTTTTTGTGTTCGAAAACGCGCTGCCGCTAGAATGGTTTTGGTGAGATTGCCGTGGCCTGATGTTCGAACGTGATTGTTCGTACTCCGTGGCAATTTCGCCCATTTCTTTCGCAGACTTCGGTTTCCGATCAAGTACGTGCAACATCACTTCGGCAGGGAAGGTGTTCTCTAATTGTTCTCTGAGAACTAGATCCTTCAGATCTGCCACATGTTCATCGCACTTGGCTAACTCGATCCATTTATCGAGGATGCGCTCAAGTTTGGTGACATGTTCTTTGTACGTGTCAGATGGGTTTCGCTTCAGCTGACGGAATTTCTTCCGATATTGATCTGCTGTCAGTTGAAATCCATCATACAACGCATTCTTCAAAGTGTTGTAGTTGCGCGCGTCTTCGAAACTGAGTTTTGCATAAATGGTTCTCGCCTTTCCTTTCAGGAAATACACCATTCTCGTAGCTTTGCGTTCGTCGTCGAGATGACAGTCGGTTGCATAATGTTCAAATTGTGCAAACCAACTCTCGATGTCGTCTTTGTCATCAAGAAAAGGGATTTTTGGGATAAAGTCGTCATCCCCACGACGCCTCGACGCGTTATTGTTGGCGTTGTCTCGGCGTGCTTCCGTTTGTATCCTCAACTGTTCTAGCTGAAACGCGCGATCGGCTTCTCGTTCACGTGCGCGTTCGAGAACTTCACGTTCACGTTCACGTTCCTCTCGTGCGCGTTCTTCACGTTCACGTTCGCGTTCACGTTCCTCTCGTGCGCGTTCTTCACGTTCACGTTCGCGTTCGTGAGCTTCTCGTTCCTCTCGTGCGCGTTCTTCAGCTACAAACTCACGCAAGTCTTTGCCTTCGAGTCCTAACTCTCGTCCTATCGCCAAAAGTTCGCGAGTCCACTCTAATCCGGATTTTTCAGGGTGGATCGGACCTGCACGTTCATTACTCGCAGCGGATACATAAGTCGTTACACGCGCGCCTAACGTCTGAGAATCATTATCGCTCGATTCTCCTTGGGTGTTGACATATGTGTCACCACCTTCAACATCTGAAACTACGGCCTCGGCCGTATTCTGGTTCTGCGGGTCAGCGTTCATTTTTGCTATATGCGCCCTAGTACTCGGGTGTTTGGATGTTTGCATATCCTTTACGTTAACTCACACACAGATATTCACTGAATCAAACTGCAAATACGTGATGCTCGGTTGAAAAACCGATTTGACTAAACTGCTTTTCACACACTATTTACTAGAGAGAGAAAACTCCCCCACTATAGAATGAAGTGTTACTTTAGTGAAGCTCACTTTGCTACTTGAATTCATGAACGTTCAACGTTACCTCAGTAAACGTTACGTGTCCCAATGACACGATTTCTCTGAACCATTCTAATATCCTTTTACAACCACGGATACCTAACACTAGAATTTATGGTTCTTCTGGTATATGCCAAACAATATACCGTTCTATCGAGTGAACTTCATTTTAATATCTCATCGGCGCTCCATCAACGTGGACCTTTCGCCTATATTAATATCAACTCGATTCTATCGCACAGTAAGTCGAAATAAGATTCTTCAATTATCTACTGCTGTATAGACAATAATCTAATTTTCCTAACCCTTACTCTTGGCGTTGTGAAGTGTGACTGTCTGCAGAATCAACTTCACTTCCACGGTCCTTCTGGACGAAGATGAGTGCTATCCCTCGTATATAACCCAATTCGCCCACCAACCTCCCACGGCGACCAACAATATTATAATTTTGTCGACTAAGGGACACAGGATGGCCTGACAGGGTGTTAGTCCACTGTCTTCTGTTATAGCCTTTTGTTTAGCACAGCCAAATAGGGGGAACTAAACTACTATAACATTAGTGCTTTACGTGAATTATTATAGTGACGTCAAAGCCTTGCGTCACTCTTCATTTGGATTATTCCCGTGTGCTGAAGCACACACGTCAGACTCTGTTATCGTTAAATGATGAACTAACTATAAACATGAATAAATACAAAAGTTGATTTATACGATGATGAACATGAACGGACGAACACACAAACGAAAAACGAATAGGGAATTTGTTTGAAGAAAATTTGTTTGGGGAAGCCAAATTGAAATTACGAGTTACAAAATCCCGGACGAAGCCCCCATATGTCACAGGTCAGTTTTCGTCAGCCTGTTTCTTTCTGCGTGCGCCTTCCAAAGGAAGTTTATGGAAGGAAAACACGCCGCCTTTTCGTATTAGCTAAAGAAACAGGTACTGCCTGGACTTTACTTTCCTTCACTCTTTCCCATGCTCTCGAAGTAGCGGAGAAAGGTCAACATTGGTTTACATAATTTAATACATGGATAGTGTTAATAAAATTCTTGCAATGCAGCACACATTAATCAGGTTAGTCTATATTTTTGCTAAATATCAGTATTGTACTAAATGTATTACACACTGTTCAAGCTAGGTCATGTTACTTGCATCTCAGCACACTCTGATCACATGTCTATTGCTGCTGGATTTCAATTCTGTCACGGTAATCTAACGTGACTCCGCTGCTGCAAACGTTCTTCATAATCTTCCCTTGGAGGACATCAAAACAAAAGGAATACACATAATGTTTATGAAGTTTTGACTTAGCTCGATGTCATTGAAAAGGTACTCGAGATGACGTGCAGCACTTGACTAGTCTTGAAGACCGCGCTCCTGGTTTGAGTCATCACTCTTCTTCTCAAGACACCATCATCAAGTTAATAGCAGAAGTAGTCTGGTTACATCTCTCTCCACAATTTCGGCAACATGAGGAAGAGGAAGATGAATGAATCAATTGGACCGTGGGTTCCTTCAAAGACAGGGAAACGGCTTTTCCTCCAAGCGTTCTTCGCTCCATGGACTTGCGGAAAACGACCCTCTCGTGAAACGATTTTAGTTTACGTCAGTACACTTGGATACGTCATATGAATACGTCACTTGGCTACGTCGTGTAATGCGCGAGTAGTCTCGGTTGCCTATTCTATTCTTGACAGGTTCGCGCTTCAGAATATCGATTCATGACAGTAGCAAACAACTTTTTAAATTTAAGTGCATTAGGTTTTTTCCAATAGTAAGGTAACTCAGCTCTTTCTTCATGAAGAAATTGATCCGTTCCAGCTAAAAACTTTGCCTACATGGATGACTTATAATTAATAGAATTTTTCATTTATTCACAGGGTAATTTGGTCCTTGAACATAGGAAGCAGTGACCCTTCCATGCGCATTTTATAATAATATAATAACCAGAACAACTACACTAAAGATAAAAAGCCTCAGACAGAAGATTGAATTTGCCTGTCCCAAAAATGTTCTTCTTAAATTACCCATTCTAATTTTCATAAATCATCAAGTAATTTCTTTAAAAAAATATATAAACGAATTAAAAAATAAGCAGTACTGTTTCCATCCATGCACTACTATTAGTACCACCCATAAAGAGGCTACAAATAAAACTAGACACAATAACAGTACTAAATACTCCCCATGCAACCTCCCTAAAAGAAAACTATAAAGGTGAACTAATTCTTGTGAATGTGAAAATCTAACTGTGAAGCTATGATGACGTTAAAGACAACTAGGACATTACCAAGAATTACTCTTCCTTTTTGACCATCTTTGCCTGCAATGAACGTCAACGCCATCAAGAACAGTTTAGCCTGAGATCTGAAAACCATCTGCTCCTCTCCAACTTCTGCCATAAACTTTTATACCATCCCAACAAATATGGCATATTAGCTTCATTGCTTATCCACTTACACCATAAACTCTTTCATTCTCGAATATATGCCATGCCGATCTTTGTAAAAGTAAAAGTGAACTTTTCACATGATATGCAGTTAAACGAAATTGATTTGGATGGTGCTCATGTATATTAATTAATAGAATGATACTTGTATCACAAGGTGACGAAGTACTGTCCCTCTTTGTAACAGCAGTTTCTCTGCAGAGTTGTCTGCCAGCTTTGAGCACTCATCTATTTATAGCTGAAATGTTCAATTGCTTCCAGTGAGACACCAATCGATTTTAGAGAGCTGTTTGTGATTAGGTCTAACTGATGACTTGATCCTGGTATGCTTTTATCACCTTGGAATCACACCACAGATTTGTATGCCCCGCCGGGCTTTTAAATTAGCCCATACTCACTCACCCGTTGACTAGCTTTGCCTTTTCAAGTGTTCAGTACGCTTGGTTACAAATGTCATTTGTACTCTTCTTGCCCAAAGTATGTAATTAAGCTTAATTCACCCGAAGACATTACATGTATGAGCTAGTATTGTCAAGGCTGCACAAAAAAAGGCTCAGATACATCAGTAGACAGTTGCACGGTTCAGAGGCACAAACAGAACATTAAAGTGTACACTTACCAATGGGGAGAGTGGCATAGTACGATGAATCTCCTGCAACAGCTGCTCTTCTGGATGACTGCACAACATACAAACACAACACATTTAACATTTTAGAAAAGCCAAAATTCCACTGACACAGTCTACACTGCAAACGGTAACATTTTCAAATATCTGAGCTCTGTCATGGGAATATTTCTTATTCATTAGAACTTAATTTTCATTACTTTGTTTTGACGTGAAACCTAAGTCTGACAGAAACATAACCTGTGAAAAGAATGCTCAAGTCCTGCATGCGCACACATTGGAGACACGTGCACATGTACACTAGCTAGTGTGACAAATACACATGCCCCCATGCACGTGCCACGCTAGCAAATAATCTTCTGCAAAGACATTTTTGGCTTGATGAAATACATTACCATTATAACTTTCTGCAATCAATTATCTCACAGAAATTATTCCAATTTCACAAAATTCTTAATACACCGTGACTCGACATACTTCACAAGTATTTTTCAGATTCTAAACTTTTGATACAAATAAGCCATCGATCATAGGGTCCGATAGAGAGTACTGTGATCGCAGTTTTCATCGAGCAAGAATTTATCTGTACCTGCCTAAGCTTATATTCCCATGTCTTAATTTGAAATTAAAACCAATTGATCAAATTAACAGTTTTTAAAGACACAAAATCACAGCAATTCATAAGTAAATTAAATGCAAATGCAAGCAATAACAGTAAGGCAAGGTAAAAAGATGACATATTTATGTGAAAACAACCAGGATTGATTAAAGGGTGAATCAAAACCACATTTGAGCCAGGGGCGGATCTGGGTTTTGAAAGGGGGGGGGGTGCAAAGTTCTTTTTTTTTTTTTTTTGTATCTTATCAGCGAAGGCGCGAAGCGCCGAACCGATGGCGCGAAGCGCCGAGCATGCTAGGGGGGTCCGGGGGCATGCCCCCCCGAATTTTTTTTTTAACAAGAAGAGCAAACGCTCGATCGAGTCACTTTCGCAGTTCTGAATATTATATGAGGCATCAGATGGACAGGAAGAAATTGCTATTCACAACACAATGAGTCACGTTCACATAAAATTTGAGCCCGGTCACTTTTATAGTTTCCGAGAAAAGCCCAACGTTAAGTTGTGTGTTGCCGAACAGAAAAGGCTAGTTATCTCCCTTGTTTTTCTGATAACGTTCGTAAAAGGCTACAGATGTAAATACTTTGATGTAAAGAATAATCCTACAAAGTTTCAATCACATCCGATGAACTTTGTCAAAGATATAAAATGTCTAATTTTTCCTTTGACGCTGACCTGTGACCTTGAAAAAGGTCAAAGGTCAACGAAACCATCGTTAAAGTGTAGAGGTCATTGGAGGTCACGACTAAACAAAATATGAGCCCGATCGCTTTGATAGTTTCCGAGAAAAGTCCAACGTTAAGGTGGTGTCTACGGACGGCCGGCCGGACAGACTAACACTGACCGATTACATAGAGTCACTTTTTCTCAAGTGACTCAAAAAGGAAGCAAAATTGTGCAATCTGGTGCAATCTGAGCGTGTAAAGTGCTATTTTCAGGTGATACATTTTTCTTCTTTTTTTTTTTTTTTTTTTTTTTTTTTTGTCCCGCTGGGGGGGGTGCAATTGCACCCATTGCACCCCCCCCCCAGATCCGCCCCTGTGAGCTGTTATTGTTAAATGTATGTCTCATATATATTCTATTTTATTGCAGCCAAGGTATTCTGATCAGGTGAATTATTTCAAGGTACCTTCCTTCTTGATCCGATCATTCAGTTCAGACACTGTCAAAGCTTTAACACCGACTGACTCATTTTTGTACAGCCCGGTTGGAATTTTTTTAATGAATTAATTTTGTAACTGACACCAGTGTCAATTTGCTAAATTAATTCATCACAAAATTCCCACTCTGCACAGGAAGATTAGCTCCAACCGATCAATACCATGGCATACATGATGGTTTACACAGGAAGGAATCGGCCTACCCTTCAAAATCGTCAGCTAAAATATGCACAGCAAAGCTGGAGCCATTTCAGTTCTTCCTATCCTTGTTCCAATTATAAATCTCAGGGTATCCATCAATTCTGTTCCAAATCAAAGCTGGGCACTTGTCGCTTTCACTTTTTGCCAAATGACAGCTGCAGGGTTTTACGACCAACTGGGACAGTGGAATTGCTATTAACAGTAGCAAATCATGTTTACAGTGAGTTTTGCAACAGCAACTGCAGACTTAAATCTAAGATCTGCCGGTCAACAATCACTTGGTGCCCAGCCCTGCAAAATGCCTTACTGCAACAAGAATCATGTACGTTCTAACTAAAAACATGCAAGTCTTCACAACTCACAGCAAACCTAGGAGTGTTATTAGCAGAGACACGATTGACCCAGGGTGAAGAGGAAGGGTCATACACAGAGGGCAATGGTCGCTGTGATAGCATGGTGTACTGTCAAAGGATTAGTGCAAAGGTGAACACAAAGTAAAAATCAAACTAGTGGTAATTTTAGTGCTGTAAAAAAAACATACTAATTTTAAAGCTAATGGAACATCAAACAACATTTAATCAATCAATTTTATTCACAAAATCAACACAATAATTTGAAACTGGAGAACTCCTACTCATAACAACAACAAAAGGTACAATATCAGTCAAGAGTAATACAGTTATATCCATAATTATCATACAATATCAGTCTTTCTTTCTTTCTTTATTTGGTGTTTAACGTCGTTTTCAACCACGAAGGGTTATAGCGCGACGGGGAAAGGGGGAAGATGGGATAGAGCCACTTAATGTCAATTGTTTCTTGTTCACAAAAGCACTAATCAAAAATTTGCTCCAGGGGCTTGCAACGTAGTACAATATATTACCTTACTGGGAGAATGCAAGTTTCCAGTACAAAGGACTTAACATTTCTTACATACTGCTTGACTAAAATCTTTACAAAAATTGACTATATTCTATACCAGAAACACTTAACAAGGGTAAAAGGAGAAACAGAATCCGTTAGTCGCCTCTTACGACATGCTGGGGAGCATCGGGTAAATTCTTTCTCGTCCCAACCAATATGGGACTCCCCCTAGCCCGCGGGGGGTAATATCAGTCTCAAGATCTCAGTTTTGACACACAATTTTTAAGGAACAGGAAAACAACGAAGTCACACCAAAATACTTGATGCACTCTAGCATAATATAACTGAGATTTATGAAGCTGGGAAAAGAAAATGCCACATGCATGAAATGTGAGGTAAATGAGGATAATATAATGCACATTAACAACAATTTAGGAGCTACATAAAACAACAATCTATGCATGCTGTGGTGACTAGTCTACTAAAAAGCCTCAACGACTATTACTCAGAATTTGAGTCTGACATGACAATTACAAAAAGCTTTCAAGTTTTAATAAATAAAAATAAAAAAACCTACTTAAAAGATGTGACGTAACCATTTCACCTAGAACATTATACACAGTGCAACAGCCAAACGGATCTTTGTGCTGAAATTCAGAAGTGCAGAAGGAGGATCACGCATCATCAGTAAAACTCTTTCAAGCTCATTGGTACATCACCTAAGATCTGGCTTTAATTTAAACTGACGCATTAATAATTCATCTTGCATCACCAAGGATATAGCAACATGTCTTAAGTGATGAACAAGTAAATTGCTAGCTGGCTTTACAATTAATTCTCATGTCCAACTATTCTGTTGTGATGTACATGTACTAGGCAACATATTGCAAACAATTAAAAGTGCACATATATTGATATGCATCAAAATCCATGAAAATAAAACTGCCAAAACTTAAAGCATTAAAGCACACTCCTATAATAAACAGATTAAATCTTTTTAAACAACAACAGCTAGGACATAAATTGCAAGATTATTAACTTAAACATAAAATGAAATACTGTTAAAGTTTTCTTCTAGAACAAATTTCTCCTCATTTTTAAGTCTCCAAAAACGCCAACCTGATAACTTAAAATTTTCAGAACCTGAAGTATAACCAAGGGTCCAATCAGCTAGACAAAAATCCAACTAATAGCTCAGCTTCTATCATGCAGACTCAGCCATAACATACAAAGCGAAAAGTAGAAACACATATAATGCACACATGCAAGAAAATATAACACATTTTTATTTACAGTTCAGCAGTTATAATCCTGAAGAGGGTAAACTGGTCAGTTTGGCTAATTGATTAAACCACTCAACAGTACATATTTATTTAAAATGTGTATACAGTTAACAGGCCAGAAAGATTTCACGTGTATACATGATAATATATTTGTACATGAAAATACATAAAAAGATTTCAATTTCTGAAAATCTAGTTGAGCAGAAGAAATCATCATGCTATCCATTTGCTATCCAAGCAATGCTCAGTTCAAAATCAAATTAAGCAGTTTAGTCGTAACTCCCTTAATGAAACTTAGAACATGTTTCAAGAAAAGCCAGTCTCAATGAAAACAATAATATGTACTTGAAAAAAAACCCACTGTACATAGTTACAACATCGAGCCAAACAACACCTAATACAGACGGTCTAAGAATATTACACAAATGTTTCAGATTTGATATACAATGCTTACTGATAAAATCTCACACATGTGGACATGCAATTATCACTTGAGTACCTCTTTCTCTCTTGCAGGCAATATATAAGCGTCATCCTTCGGCATGCAGCATGCGCAAAAAGCAACTGGCTTTAAAAATTGATTTCTATTTCACATAAAGAATATCTAACAGCTAAAATGTATGCTGAACAATGCATAGCTCAGCTTTTAGTCTGACTTATTCTCTTTTTTTTTTTTAAGATAAGAATTTGCCCAGTTTCATCATCCTTTTCTTTCCTATGTCTACAGTTAATAAAATACAAACATGAAGATTAGCTGTAATCTTCTTTGTCAACCTCACAAATGATTGTATGAACAATCGAATATGACATTTAATTTATAATTTTATTACTTGTAGTCTTGACCAATAAAATAAGTGCAGGGGGAAAATGCTGCATAAGGGAATATCTTTGAACTGCATGCACAGCTAGTTTGTCCGTGTCAATTTTAGAACGAAGATAAAAAATCCGTGAACTAAGACACTGTCCAAGTTGAAACTGCATGCAAAGAAGCATCAGTGTTTGGATGCTGAGACTGTGAGACCATTTTCATGACAGAAAAAAACAACCAAATATCAACAACACTTACGTATGCAGGCACTAGCTTACATCAAAGTCACGTACTCACTACTTCCAGTGCAATTGTACGTATATATTCACATACATTAACATCATCTTTCACATATCTGCTTGGATCTAATTAAAATAAGTTTCTTTCTTCCCACAAACTTTTAAACTTTTAAATACAAAAAAAGGCTGTTTGTGTTCAAGACTGACAGTGCAAAGTCAAAATTCCACAACAGTGGTTGGAGCTGCTGTTGCTTGCAATACTGCTGAAGAATATGAGCTCGATCACTCATTGCACCTTCATGAAATGACCGTCTTGCAGTTTTTGTTTGTCACTGAAAGAACATGCATTCAACAAATTCATGCAAAAACAATCCGCAAGAACTTATTATACTCCTTATTAACAGGAATTCAGCTGCCTGAAAGCTGAAACCCTTTTCTGATATTGCACCTAATTTGTACCAGTGACAATCTGCCTTAAAATAATGGCAAGCATAGTAATAATAACCTGGACATGCGGTGTGGCGATAACTATTGACATATGCCCACCATACGCTATGAAGATCTTGCGATAGATGAAAGCAAGAAATTTTGCTTCTATGCATGCATACATTTCCAGCAAACTTGCCTATAAATACAGTCAGAATGAGAATACCACCAGGTCAAGAATCTGATCAACAAGTTTTAAATTTTAGGTCTGAATTCATTGAAAAAGCTGTTTTTAATTAAAACTTCCGCAAGTTAAAGACATATTACAAACTCATCTTAATCTTCAGCATACAGCATTATAAGACTGTTTCACTTTCATATGAGACTTATAGTTGATTAAATCACAAACATGATCTCCTGCAGATCATGGTTTTCATAACAGACATGTACAGAATAAAATGAGTCTGTACAGGGAAAATAGAGTTAATATTGCAACACGAGAAACCAGAGCACAAACAGTGAAAATACTTTGCTTTCACTTTTGACTTAACTCACTGAAACTTGCAAAAGATGAATAATTCCGCACTTGTCAAAACACACTTTCAGATGAGTCCACAACTGAGTCCTCAGATTCAAAATGTTATCTAAGTTATGATCACAGTGAAAAGATCACAGATTTAGATTTTCAACACTCTTATGATGTTTGATTCAGTCAGCAAGCAAAACATTGAAATCAAATGTGACATTTAACTTGAACCAAACACGACAAAGTTTACCTTCTGATTTTGATTATGGTCCTGCATCCGTGACATCTTAAAAAAGTAAAAGAGCACGATCGACTTGTGTATCAAAATACAAGCTATACATTTCTGTCTTTTCAATATACTCAAATTAATGTGTGTGCATTTATCTGGACCAATACAAGGTTACAGCAGGGACAAAGTCTTTTTTAAGTCTGCTTCTTCTTCTTGTCAATTAAGCCTGATATTATTAAGTCATAACTAACTTGTTATTGATAATAAAAACAGCTTAAAGTTTGAAAGTACACACATTCCAACAGGGCAAACTTTATGCATATTTCTGTTCCTAACTTCACAAATTGTATGTACATGCGTGTGTGTGCGTTTATGTGAGCATTCAGGCATGTCTGTATGGCACAGTATGCATGCGCGTGCGTACGTGCGTGCATATGACTGAGTGTGCTTGAATGGAAAATTTCTAAGTAAATTTTCATTTCATTAATATACTTACCCGAATCACATAAAGCATTTGACTACGTCTGAGATGCTAGGTACTGAAAAAACGCTACCCATCAAAAAACAAACAAAGGGAAGCGACCCCTACCAAAAAGCTTGAATAGCTATGGTAACAGCCAGGTTCCCTGGGAGTTACCTCCCATATAGCTACTTCCTCTCTGTCACCACGTGACCGCTCATACGGCTTCAGAAAGACTAAAAACCACAAGCGGGGAAGGAGGGAGGGAATTCACTATGTGATTCGGGTAAGTATATTAATGAAATGAAAATTTACTTCGAAATTTTCCATTAAATTACATATTCTTACTCCGAATCACATAAAGCAGATAACATCAACATGGCGGTGGGCAAGAAATAAACTCAAACTCACCATCACGTTCTGGTCAGAACCTGACCAGCTGCTACAAGTGCAGGCAGAGCACGAGAGCCGTCCTGGCGGAGGGCAGAAATGTCCCGAAGATAATAATTCAGGAATATATCTTCAGAGCGCCAGTACGCAGTAGACAAAACATCATCGAGGCGCATGGAGCGTAGGACTGCGAGCGATGATGCCCATGCCCTCGTTTCATGGGCTCTGGGGGAGTCCAGGGGAAAGGCAGGCAGCGCCCCCCCCCTGTTTGTGCTACTCCAAACGTAAGCTTGCCTTATCAGAGAAGTCACCCACCGGGCCAACGTAACCTTTGAGACATCTCTCTCCCGAGTAGTAAGAAGGGAGAGAAACAATAACTTCTGAGACTTGGAACGCAAGGGCTGAGTGCGCTCCAAGTACAAACGGAGAGCCCGAACAGGACAGTTGGCCAAATCAGGGTCGTCCGGAGCCAACGCGTTGGTCAGTGCCTTGACTCTAACCAACGGAGAGGCCTGCCCCGGAGTCTGATTTTTGGCCAAAAAATCGGGACGGAAATGCAAAGAGACAGAGCCGTCCGACTCGAAAGAAATATCCTCTGGCAGACCCGACAGTGCGTGGACCTCGCTACCCCGCCGGGCCGTCGCCAACAGAAGAAGAAACAGCGTCTTCCGAGTAAGATTATGCAGACTAGCCTCCCGCAGCGGTTCGAACTCCGAAGACCGCAAGAATGCTAAGACCAGAAACAGGTCCCACTTGGGGGACGGGCACCTGGACCTGGCCTGCTTGAGAGCAGCACCCTTGATTACTGCTGCAATCACCCCCCCGACGTTAATAGATCTACCGATCTGCTTAAGCGTCGCAGAGATAGCTGAGCGCCGGACCCTCAAGGAGGAAACAGACGCACCCTGCGAAAAAAGAAAAGAGAGGTGGTTGGCCACCTGCATAGAGCGAGGCGCCACCGAACTCACCCCCTTCTCCAAGCACCAGGAGGCCCAGGACCTCCAGTGTGAGGCGTAAACAGACGCCGTGGACGCCCTGTGCGAGCGGTCCACCAGATCCAGCGTCAAGGATGACGCTCCCGAGCGCCTCAGTGAGTCCCGAACAACCTCCACACGTGAAGCTTCAGAAGACTGGGCTCCTCGTGTGGAATGCCTGTTCGGGGCTGCACGAGTTCCCCTCGCATAAGAGCGAGAGGAATGGGAGGCCCGTGGGCGAGCCGGAGCAGGTCCGGGAACCAGACCTGCGACGGCCACAGAGGGGCGACCAGCAGAAGAAGAGTCGGCCCCTCCAGCTCCGCCTTTCGAATTACTCGGCTGAGTAATGGGAAAGGCGGAAAGGCGTACGCCTCCAGGCCCGTCCAGGGAATGTCCAGAGCGTTCACTCGCCAAGCCTGAGGATCCGGGAATGGCGAGACAAACACCGGAAGCCTCTTCGAGAACCTTGTGGCAAAGAGGTCCACGAGAGGCTTTTGGACCTGAGCCCAAAGGCGCAGCAGTGCCCCGTGAGTGATGGTCCACTCTGACTGAAGCACTCTGCCGGAGCGACTGAGCTCGTCCGCCAGAGTGTTCAGCCTCCCTGGAAGGTACCTGGCTGAGATCGTGATGTGGTGAAGAGCACACCACTTCAGGATCTCGCAGGTCCTGTCCGAGAGAGACGGGGACCGCGAGCCTCCCTGCTTGTTGATATAGGCGGCCACAGTCGTGTTGTCTGTAAGGCCAAAAAAAAAAATAGGTGTGGTTACGGTAACATAGCCAAAAAAAATAGGGTAGGTAGGTAGGCAATCACTTTTTTTTTTTTTTAACTTTTTTATCTAATATGTACAAATTAAACCTACTTGACAGGGAAATAAGTGTGCGACACGGGCGCTTTCGCTTTCATTGCGTTTTTTGCACTCGTTTTTTGTTGTTGTTTTTTTTTGTTTTTTTTGACAAATGTAATAAAAAGTTATAGGATCGGCCCCTAAAAATAGGGTAGGTCGGGTTACCGTAACCACACCTATTTTTTTTTTAGGCCTAAACAGAGGCACATGCTTGGCCTGCAGTGAGGGCAGAAACTCGACTAGAGCTAGAGCTACTGCTTCCAGCTCTAGCAAGTTGATATGCCACTGGCTCTGTTCCTCCGACCACAGACCTGACACCGTGTGTAGGTCCGTGTGTGCCCCCCATCCCCGCAGAGAAGCATCTGTAAACAGATCCAAGTCCGGGGGAGGTAGGGCGATCGGAACTCCCTTGCTGATCCATTCCGTGTCCAGCCACGGAAGGGTCGCGGACTGGAACCATCCCTGGAGAGGGACGAGGGCGTTCCAGTCCACCTGAGGGGAGTCCACAAACGGCTTCAGCGCTGCCTGAAAAGGCCGTTTGTGGACCCTGCCCAGAAGAACCAACAGAGCCATGGACTCCATCTGCCCCAAGATGGAGGCGAGAGACCGGAGGGGCGCCTGCAGGAGAGGCAAAGTGGAGCGGATCTGAGCCTGGAGTTTGTCCACCCGTCGCTGGGAGGGTTGGACAGTCCAGGCAACCGTGTCGAACGACATCCCGAGGTAGGTGAACGTTTGAGACGGGATCAGCTCCGACTTTGACCGGTTGATCGAGAAACCCAACAGGTGAGCCTCTCGAAGAACCGATTGGGTATGCTGCGAGCAGCCTATCTGGGATTGATTCAGCACGAGCCAATCGTCCAGATAGACCCGCAGACGAACCCCCTGCGACCTCGCCAGAGCGCAAAACTGTCTCACCACCATGGTAAAGATCCAGGGTGCGAGAGACAGCCCGAAAGGGAGCGCACGGAACTGGAAGACCTGATCTCCCCACCGGAAACGAAGCCATTTCCGGTCGGCCGGATGCATGAGAATGTGGAAATATGCATCCGTCAGGTCTATGGAGGTCGCCCAATCTCCTGGGCGCAGAGAGTCCCTGACCGTGGCCGGCGTCTCCATCTTGAACTTGATCTCTCTCAAAAAAGTGTTGAGGAGAGATAAGTCCAAGACGGGGCGCCACGCCCCTGAAGCTTTGGGGACGGCGAAAAGACGGCCGTAAAACCCCAGTGAGCTTTGGTCCAGGACCCTCTCGACCGCGCCCTTCTGCACCAGGGAGACAATCTCCGCCTGAAGGACGGATCTTGCTTCCTGCGAGGAGGGGGGTCTGAAGAGCGGCGGATGTCGGGAAAGAGGTGCCTTCTCTTCCCGCCATAAGAGACGGAAGCCCGATCTCACAACTCCCACTATCCATTGGCTGTCTACTGATACCATCCTATGGGAAAGTGCCCGGGAGGGGCCTCCCGCCATCACCAGAGTGGAGGGCGGGAGGGTGGTGAGACCGGGAGCGCTTCAATGGGGGTGAGGCTTGCTACTCGAGCCGCCTCGTCCCCTTCCCGACGCCATCCGTTTCTTGCCGCCTCTAGAGCTCTGCTGTGCAGGTCTCTTCTGAGCAGGTTTGGGATGAGAGGCCGGCTGAGCCTTCCCCTGCTGGGAAGGCTTAGCTTGCTTCATGCCCTGTAGAGTCATGTCCAGGAATTGAGAATCCTTGTTGGACTGAATCTCCTGTTGCCGAGCGACAAGCGCCATTTGGCTGAACAAGGAGCCCTCCACAACCGGAGACACTCTGAGAGTGTCTCTGGTAACCTGCTCTGCAAACTGAGAGTTGGCAAGAAACAACTCCCTCCTCGCCAAGACTGCGTGTGCGTACTGTAAAGAGGACAGACGAGTCTGTTCCTCGTTTACCTTAGCCAACGCTGTGAGGAGGGAGGAGACGTCGTCCGCGTTCTGCTCTTCGCTGAGCGTAAACGGGACTAAGTCGTCCGTCAAAGACCTAGAGAGAGCCCGAATCAGCGTGTCGGAAATTGAAGCCAATTCCAACAGCTGACGTCCGACTTCCTCCAGGGAGAGGAGAGAACTTTCTTTCACCGGAATCACTGAGTCGCCCTTGATTGGCTTGGCCAGAAGAGCTGTCAAGTCCGGCGTCACCGGCAAGACGGAACGCGGAAGTGCGTAAGACGCAACGAGGTTCCGGCTATGCCGAGGAAGCGCAAGCTTCCGCTGAGGCAATGGCACGAAAGTAGAAGTCTGTGCCATCGTCGCCAGCCAAGGCTGAGATTGCTCCGGAACTGTGCCGAAAGGCACCAGAAAAGGAACAGGGTCCGAAGGCACACCACCTGTCCGCCTAGGGGCCGACGCCCAGACTTGCGACAGGTGGTAGGCTATGGCCGGCGACTCCGCGAAGCGGAAGGAAGGATTAGCCTCCTTAGCAGGCAGGAAATCCGACATCGCCGAAGGTACCCCCGAAGTGGGAGACACCGCCGCAGCCGTGCCCTCCGGGAAATAACGTGACGTCACCTCAGCTGCTGTGTCCAGGATGACACGCAGCCTTGACGACATTCCCGAAGGAGGCTCTTCACTAGCCACTGATTGCACATCAGAGTGGTCACAGGAAGTGCCATGACCGTAGTCATCCAGAACGCCGGCGGCAGGATACCCGAGATGACCGGAAACCGGAAACCCGTAATCCTGGAAGTGATCCCGACTTGAACCCTGACTAAAGTGCATAGGGTAAGACGGAAACCCATCCGAAGCCGCCGGATGTACGTGGGAGGCAGTCGCGGACCCGTCCGGGGGAAGTGACAGCCTGCCTGGTTGAAGCGCCGGAAGCGCAAAAACCTCACGCCGTTGATCCCTCTCCTGCAGCCACGCGGACGTGCTAGGATGAGGGACAGCGTGTCCGGCCGAAGCCGGAAGTGCAGACGTCGAAACCGCCGGGGGCGGAAACGACGAATGCGAGAACTGCGGCTGAGAGCCGTAAAGCCCGGAGGCCAGTTCTCGGTCAAACCCGTCACTGCGGCACTGGGTGCGGGCTAGTGAGGGCAGACACCGAAGCTGAGCGACAGATTCACCATACGGAGTACTGTTGCCAGTAGAGAGCAGGGAGTGACCCTGAGCCAATGAACCGCTTCCCGAGAGGGAATGTCCGAACGCCTCACGAGGGCTGCCAGACCGGTTCGACTTACTTGAGACGCCTGTGGTAGAGGCGGAAGCAGCCTGAGCATGCAGACCGGAAGCTGAGGTAACCACCACGGAAGCGAGGGAACGCACCCCCCCCCATCTCCGCAGGAAGGAAAGCGCTAGCGGAAGGAGACGCTCGTTGCATTTCAGTCTGAACCATGGAACGTATCTCTGGGAGTAACGAACTCAAAAAGGAGGCAATGATAGCCCCCTGCTCCGGAGCCGCAGAAGGCGGCGGCGGAGTAACGGCAGAAGTACTAGGACGAGTACTAGGACCAGGCGGTGAAATGGGCACCGTCAAAATGGTATTGCGTGCTTCATCCGACACGACCACCAAAGGCTTGGTGCTAGAAGATTTAGGTTTTACTTTGCCCTTCAAATCGGATTTACCCTTACGTTTGTCTGAATCAGCCATGCTGACGAACAACGAAAACGTAAACAAGCAAAAAATTATACAAGGAAAGTTACTGGAATGAACGTAAACACGAACAGCAAGCAGTAACTAACAACGCATAAACGAACCAAACTTGCAACGAAACAGTGAACAAGCACAGGTTAAACGCCACAGACAGCGAGTCAGCCAAGCTGACAGAAGCAAAATGGCACAACGCACGTGTTACTGACACACAGAGTCCAAGGGACAAAATATCAGCAACAGCAGGCGAAAACGAACAAAAACCACAGTGAAAACAGAACGGGCTCACCAAACGAAGCCCTGACAGGAGAACGATGGGTTACGTGGCCGGCAAGTGAACAACTCCACCAAAGGCAGCCACAGAAAGCGCACAAAATTTCCAACACAACCTCTCTGCAAGACGCTGAAGTCAGTATGAGCGGTCACGTGGTGACAGAGAGGAAGTAGCTATATGGGAGGTAACTCCCAGGGAACCTGGCTGTTACCATAGCTATTCAAGCTTTTTGGTAGGGGTCGCTTCCCTTTGTTTGTTTTTTGATGGGTAGCGTTTTTTCAGTACCTAGCATCTCAGACGTAGTCAAATGCTTTATGTGATTCGGAGTAAGAATATGTAATTTAATTCCACTTTTAAAGCCAAATCACGTTCTAACCAACAATTAATAACTTATATATTTGCCCAGAATAGTGTTTTATCTGGACAATTTTCAATGGTTTCTAGAAGTCTTAATTTGCAGAGGTTGTGTCAAACATTTGGATTCATTTATTAGTACATGCACGTACAATACAAAACTTAAAATTTAAAGAAATAAATAAATCAGTTATGCAGTGACAAAAAAAGATGAACTCAAATAATTAGTGGAAGATGCAAGGAAACGCACACATTTTTGCTCAGTTCAACACTTAAATTCAATGTATGTGGAAGAAACAACAAAATCTACAAAAACTATTGAACAAGAAACTGTGCTCAGCTGTTATTCTTTACCATGACTGCAAAAATAACTTCTTCTTCTTCTTCTTCAGCGTTCGACGATGGCTGACAAAAATAACAAATCCTGACAGTTCTGCATATGGGTGATCGTGACTCACCAACTCTTTTTTTTTTATTACCAGGTTTGTATGGGAAAGCAGAAGAAGAAGCAGAAGAAGAAGAATTACCATGCTATCTCTTCATCATAGAAAATTATGCAATGTGGTTATGATATCTCTGAAAATAAATGAGCCTACATGTAATTTAAGTGCTTTTTTCCACAACCAAAGATAACAATTGTTGGGATGATAGTTAGTTTTCTCTGATTTTACACAAGACAAACAATAGGGAAACATCCACCAGGTATTGTTAATTGCAACCAGTATTTTATCAAGGATGAAGCAGGTATGAGGGTTGAACACTCAGGGATCAAGTTCACGTCACTCTTTATTTACCAGATTGTCATACTGCTCGTCGTTGGGCCCTCTACCTCTGCGAGGGGTTAGCCAGTCTGGGTCTTCTAAGACGCCCTGAGACAGCCGCTCGTTTCGGAAGCGAGTTTTCCTACCGTGCAACAACATTCAAGTGACTGTCACAGCGAGACAATGTTGAGAGAGTGAACATGCACAAAAATGTGTTAAAAAAAACCCAGTTTCAATGCAAAACTGTAAATAATCAGAAATAGAAACTTCAAATGTCAAACAAACAAATAAATAAATTTAAAAAAATTTAAAAACATAATAAATAAAAACATCAAAATTAAAAGTTTGCCAGAATATAACAGAGAATGCCAAAGAAATTCATCTAACACCGAAACTGAGAATGGTTCAAGAACCAGAGTTGCAGAGACAACACGCTGCGATATTTACCAGGTCTTGCATTATATCTGGAGCAGGCCCCATGTAGCTAGAGGCACTCTCAGGTCGCCTAGCAGTCAAGTACCAAACAATAAACTCAACAACAATGAAACTAAGGTCCCCCTTAATATTTTCCCTCTTAAACAATGATCAAAATTACACTGGGTGAAAAATGCAAACAACTTTTACTGACCTTGTTAATTGTCATTAAAAATTCTTCATAATTTAGTGCTGTTTTTGTGATCAGTTTACCCATTTTAAATTGAATTAGTCAATATTTTTCTTTTTTTAACAGGACCACAAGGCATCAAAGTCAGTACATGTACAGTTATGCCTACTAGGACAGGACACACTATGATCCCAAAAATGACCATAACTTGCAGGTGTCCTCTAAAAGTAGAGGAAGCCTTAAGTTAACGTAACAGACAGAGGCCCGACACATGAAGAGGTCCCTTATTTGGGATTTCTTTACTTTATTTGGTGTTTAACGTCGTTTTCAACCACAAAGGTTATATCGCGACGGGGAAAGGGGGGAGATGGGATAGAGCCACTTGTCAATAATGTTTCTTGTTCACAAAAGCACTAATCAAAAATTTGCTCCAGGGGCTTGCAACGTAGTACAATATATGACCTTACTGGGAGAATGCAAGTTTCCAGTACAAAGGACTTAACATTTCTTACATACTGCTTGACTAAAATCTTTAAAAAAATTGACTATATTCTATACAAGAAACACTTAACAACGGTAAAAGGAGAAACAGAATCCGTTAGTCGCCTCTTACAACATGCTGGGGAGCATCGGGTAAATTCTTCCCCCTAACCCGCGGGGGGTTTATTTGGGATTGGTCTCCTCACATCAGAGGAGCCTTACATTACAGGTACCACTGTACCTAAAGAAAATTAACTTCAATTATTATTTACTTTCATATTCTAACCCTAAACCCCTTACACAACACAGTAACAGCACATTATCACTTACTTTTTCTCCAACTCTTTATCAAGCTCTTCCAATTTCCTCTCAGACTGTCAGCAGAAGGAGACAGAAAACAGAGGTAGTGAAGCTAAACTGATACAGTCAGGGAGTCTTGAAATGGATGCCAATTATATATGCAGACACTTACAATGAAGAGAGAATTAAGTCTTGAAGCAGGAGTTTTGAAATGGACAGGTTTCATTTTGACCTTGATTGTTTTCTCTCTTAAACATAATCATCTCTGATGTACAATCTCAGAACAGTTACTGATGTACTCCTCTCATTTATACTGAACATTTAAACTGCTTTGTACCTTTGGCAGACATTTTTTTGCACAAGCACAACATATCATTCTTGCACATAATAATATGCCAACTCCTCACTCACTACCTCACACACAAACAGGTAACTTGCAATCACAACAAATAGCTTATAATGAAAAACAAAAACAACAAAAACATAAACAGCAATCTCCATCAGAGAAAATTGTATCCTGACCAATTCAACACATTTTCTCAAAATCATAATTAATGTATCAACATGTTCTGCGACACTTCCCACAGCAAAGCAAGAAATGAAATTTGATTAAATGGCTTACTGCCATTCATTTACACTCTGTCCTGGAACAGGCAGCAAGTAGTCAAATGCTTGAAGAATGTAATATTGCATCTCATCACACACAAAAGACGACATCTGACAAAAACTCTGGAACCTGTAATTGTAAATTAAATTCCTTTTCACATCAACGAAAAGATTTAAACATACCCCACACGTACTATATCCCCAAGCAAAGTTTATTTACTAAATCCTGCAGACTGTATAATACCACTATGAAGAATTCTAAAGAGACGTCTTCAGAAATGTTCTATCTAAAAGAGTATTCTGTATTAATTCTACCATCTGCATAATACTACTGGATGTAATAATATGAAACCTGAGTAATGTACATCAACACTAAATGTATGACAAAACTAGAATAGGTCCACTGCACTACTCACCTCTAGTGGGTAGTCATATCCAGGATCATTCCTTTTTCTAAAGAAGAAAACAATCATGTTAAATTAGTCACATTATATGCACAGCATTAATTTGTTTGTCTGATTTTTTCCATTTTAATTTTGCAGGAAAACCTATGTGACATCTCCCTCTCTCTCTCATGCAAGTGACACACACACACACACACACACACACACACACACACACACACCGCAACTCTCTTTATCCGTCACTCAGACACAGACACACACACAGTGACACACACACACATACCTGTACTGTTGCTCCTCCCGTCGTTTCTGCTCTAGCATGTCCTCATAGGTTGGCGTGCCCCATCCTTTGCGCGGCCCGCCTAACACTATTGCACCATCGTCTCCTCTGGCCTGGAAATAAAATAAAATAAGTGGTCCGTCTTTACAAGTTTATTTTTGTGCAGTCTCTCCAAAAAATGAGACAGCCTCATGAGAAAGCGAAAAACTCTATGCTCAATCAAGAGAAAGAAAACAAAAGACAGTATTGCTCAGGCAGAAACGAACTGTACAAATAATCTATGACTAGTTTCTGATTATTAAAAACGTAAATACATCACACAAAAACACAGCAGAACCCTAATAAAAGCTGGTCTTGGCTTAAAATTGGAAATGCATGTATAAAATCATTCACAGCTTTTCACAGGTTGTATCTAAAGCCATTCATGTGCACCAACTAGGCAGAATGTTTTTATTAACAACAAAATGATGCAGATGTAACCAACATAAAATTATGACAATCTTGCTCACAGATTCAAATAAACTGACGTTAATTTCTGTTTCAATCATTTCTGTATGCTTTTTTTTCTATTTTTTTCCTTCCACACTCTACTGTTTTTCCCTTGAGTGACAACAGTCGTGTCATTCAAATAAAATATACATGCACAGATAATGCAAAAACGACAAACATCATCATTTCCAAAAAGCTGCAGTAATCTCTTCAAAACAAATTGGTTATTACAATCACCTTTCTTATCATTAAACACAGTTCTCAAAGAGTTACTTCAGATAAATGCTGACACAACAGTCGCTTAAATTTTCACTTGTGCCTAATGCTATGCAATGTGTCGAAATACACAATTTGTCATTCAAGCTCATCAGAACAGATACTGGTCAAAAACCACGCACAGATAAAACCTATACATTATCATACCATCGCTGATGACACCAAACAGTGGACAAACAATCGGTAACTATTGCCCTAGCCTAGTTCCATCCCTACTCATGTTAAAATGCGGTATTAGACAGCCAATGCTGACGCAAACATCGCCATTGTTTCTCCGTTTGCAGATTCCCTGTGGAACCAGACTGCCAATCAATATCCTATTGTGGCAGCAGGCTATTTTCTGATGCATAGACGCACTGGAATTGCCACATTAAAGGTACCTTCCCTTTTCTGTAGGCAATTATGTGTACCACAACTAATCATTCTTCCATTTGGACATGTACCAAAATTCAACAGTCTGATTACTTTCTGCCCAGAGACAGAGTGGAGATCTGTTGCTGATTCAAATGTGTGCACACTTAAGTCAGTCTGCAAAGTTAATTCAGCAACTACAAAACTTAATATCACTACTCTGTGCAGGAAACAACCAGGCTGTTCATTTTTGGTATGTGTCCATGAGGATGGATGCTCTTTATTCCCATGTAAAATCCTAAGCAGATCAGAAGTAATATAATAATTTGTACATCAGATCCCTTTCTGAATAGAAGCTAGGAAGTTATCTTTAAGTGGGACATTGCATCCATGGCGCACATACACAAACACAGATCGATCGGATTCAATGGAACCTTTTCATTCACACCATTTTCGTCTGCTGTTGGTTGCTGAATAATGTATTTCTACTTGCACGTGTACACATATTAACAGGTAATTACTCATGCAAGAAAACAGTCTAGTACAACAACAAAAAGAATGACGTCTTAATTAACACAGCCAAGATGGGACCTTATTGTCACACAGCCAAGATCAGGATGTCTGATAATTCTCAAAAAGTGAGGAAGAAAAAAATATCAGCCATAACAATGACAGATGTAAAACCTAAAACTCTCACCAACAAATAGAAACAAACATCAACAAGCTGCAATATATTGAGATCAGTTTGCCACTGCTGCCCTAGCTACCACAACAGTACTGTAGCTAACTTACTGTAGCTGACTTGAAAAAATGAAGAGGTAAGCTAAAGCATTCATGCACGTCACTTTACCTAAAAATAATTATTTCCTACAATTTGTTTCACACTACTGTATGTGCCTCAAGAAAATGTGTTGGCTGAGAGAAACTTCAGAATGCCTGGCCTTCTGAACAAAGCTCAACAGAATGCAGTCAACTTTTACAGGCTCGTAACAAGAAGGTAAATGTGATCATTTGATGCGGATTTTGTTTGTAAATGAAATAATTAAAGATGCTTGTTATCTGTTCAGAACAAATCAATGAAAACCCACTTTTTCAAATTGGCAACTGAGATGATATCGGACATGTGACACCAGAATAAATACTTTTTGCATTAAAAAGCTTTAACCTTACTTTCTTACAATTGTTCCTCAATAGTATGACAGGAAAGATACAAGCAAACAAATATGCCATTCTGAAGTAAAATTTGTATTGTGTGTCAGAAGACTTGCAGAATGCACAGAAACATCCTTAATAATATGTGCTTAAATCATATAAAACACACTAAGACAGGCATATTAAATTCAGACTCAAAGTCAAATCAAACAAACACAGATTAAGATGAAAGAAAGTTAGCTCTCAAAGACAGTCCTGTGAAAATCGTCACACCCATTGACTACTGTGGTGATCCAGTGGGCAGATTGTTTATCTTAATTCACACCAAGCATTAAGAATCAGGTCCAAACAATGGTATATAGCCATAGCCAGTTCAAAGTGCAGGTTCGTGAATCAGGTTATTTCAGTCAGATCCACAGGATGAAACATTTCAATTAAGTGAACAGCTACAGTGAGTTTCAAAGCAAATTGTTTTACTGTAATGAACAATTCAAGACCCAAAGAGTTATTTCTTGGTTAATTTTTACCTGATTTATCACAGACAACTTTCTGTGAAGACAAAGAAAGAATTTATAAAAGGTTGATTTTTATGTAACTTTTTCCTTGACTCTAATTCCCATTTTTTAATAAACATCACAACCATGACATACATGCAACCACACCCACCCATGCCCCCATAATGCTCCCCCCCTCCACACACACACACACTAATTATCAAAGGAACTTTCAATAACATTCCCAAAGGAACTTTCAATAACATTCCCTTCAGTATTGCATACAGATTTCAGTGACATAGACAAATGTCTTCAAAAAACGTGCATTCTTCTAAAACCTTGCCAATTGTGAACATGAGAGCAGCCAGTAATGTTTCCTAAGGATTTAATGTGATTTCATCCACTGCACCATGTCCATGTTATTTTTTCTAAAAAGATGGATATTTTATGTCTTATGTGTTAAGGCCCAAAAAAAAAAAAAAAGGTCTGTTTACGGTAACATAGGGTGAAAAAATAGGGTCGGTAGGTCGGCTTTTTTTTTTTTTTTTTTTTCCCCCCCCCCTTTTTTTTTCTTTCTCTCCGCTCTCTATGATGTTTTACAGTTCATTTCTTCTCATCAATCCCTGTTTTTGCCCAACATAACTATAAACAGTACTTTGAGCTTACCTCCCTTCTGTCGTCTGCTGTTTGAGCGCAAACAGCTCTATTTTGAATGCGTTTTTTTCTTTTTTTTCAGACAATCCAAAAAAAAGATTAGGGTCGGGTCTAAAAACTAGGGTCGGTCGGGTTACCGTAAACAGACCTATTTTTTTTTTTTTTGCCTAATGATACTCACAGCTGGCAGTCTTTTGGAGGCTAAGTACTGATTGTACTCCAGATTTCGCTGTTTCTCTTTTTGTCGGGCCTGTGTTTGAAACACACAACACACACAGCAAGCCATAAGTATCAGAAAATGGTGTGATGTGCCATTGAGATTGAGTTGGTTACAAAATGAAAAGGGTTAAATGTTTGAAATCACCCATTAATTCAACATCTGACAAAACCGAACCTAACGGAGCCTGTAAAATTACGATTATCAATCAATCAATCAATCAATATGAGGCTTATATCGCGCGTATTCCGTGGGTACAGTTCTAAGCGCAGGGATTTTTTTATTCTTTTTAATTTTTATTTTTTTATGCAATTTATATCGAGCACATATTCAAGGCGCAGGGATTTATTTATGCCGTGTGAGATGGAATTTTTTTTACACAATACATCACGCATTCACATCAGCCAGCAGATCGCAGCCATTTCGGCGCATATCCTACTTATCACGGCCTATTATTCTAAGTCACACGGGTATTTTGGTGGACATTTTTATCTATGATACAATTTT